>NW_026267341.1:231049-234183 GCF_000697945.3 Frankliniella occidentalis | reverse complement strand
CCCCCAACCCCTTACGGTTGCACAGCACTCGCGTCGCCGATCCTCCGGGAACATTCAAATGAAGTTCACAAATGCGTGTTTCATGACAAGATGAAACGGTACGAGGGGGGGGGTAGGGGGATGCAGCTTCCAGTTCTACTGTAGCGCCCTGTCTAAGTGTAAGACCGTCATAACCGAGGGGGAAATCACTTGAGTACGTAGCGTACGGACTATTTCCTGGTATTTTCCTGCCATATCGGTTATTATCCGGCCATTTTGGTTATTTCTCACCTATTTCGGATTATTTCAGGATATCTCGCGGTCTTTCGGAGTATTGCAGGGGTATTTCGCCATTATTTCACCGAGTATTTCGCGACTATTTCGGGTCTGTTTCGCTCCATTTCGCCATTATTTCGGGGCAAGGTGTACGATCTATGTCGCATGTGATTTCCCCCTCGGTCATAACTTATCTATCGTGGCTCCCGGTGCCCCACTTCAGCAAATGTAAAGCACTGGTACCTTATAAATAAGCAAAAGTAGAAAACCCAGTGCCTCATAATACCTAATTCAGAGCAGTGAGACATTACATGCTGATGCGAAGGGTCTTCCACTTCCAAAATATATGTATGACGAGTTGGCGGGTTTGCGAGTTGCTGCGAGTAAAGCGAAAGTTGGGATCATTGTTTTTGTGAGTTTCTGCGAGTTGTCGCGAGTTATCGTCAGTTACACTTGTGTAAATTCCATCAGGATTTCCTGATCGCAGTGCTATTCATTAATAGCACCCCAGGTTTCTAATAGTTTTCTCGCTTTCTGGTGGTTATTTTCTGATCGTTGGTATGATCTACATTTCTTTACGGTAGTTTTATCCATGATCGTCAAATTTCTGATGGTGTGTAAACCATCCGGATAATTGCTATTTTCTGACGGTATTTTTCTGATCGTACAAAAAGCAGTAATGTTTATTTTAGATTTTCTGATAGTGCCTTTCAGTACTATCAGAAAATTATGTTTTCCTGATCGCCTCTCTGAGCGAGAAGAGAAGGAGTGCAGCTGAGGCATGCCACTGTCACGCCTTGCCGGAGTTACCTATAGAGGTGGACGGTGGTCGCTGTGGCTGGCTGCTCGGCGTGGCGCGGCATGGAGCTGGGTACACCTGTACAGAGCGCGGTACAAGCCATCTGATTGTATTGCCTCACTGCGGCTTACACGCGTGTACACGGGCCCAGCGCCGCTTCTCGTACACATGGCGTGCGTGCGCAGCAGCAACGCCTTCGGTAAGGTTAATGAAACATCACCTAGCTGCCATTCTTGCGTCTATTCTTTCCATCCGTTTTGCGCTCACGTGTGTGTGAGAGAGAGAGAGGGAGAGAGAGAGGGGAGAGAGAGAGAGGGAGAGAGAGAGGGGGGGGGGGATATAGAGGAGGAAAGGAAAGACGAGGGGGAGAAAAAGGCGGAGATATCCCCGCGCTCGAGCGAGAGCGAGAGGCGGTGGGCGGAGGCGGAGGCTAAGGCAGCCACGGACGAGTCTGCAGACCCACAGTCCCGCTGGACACCGGTGCACTGCGGGCCTGCCTACCCTCTGCATGACAGGCGCTTCATGGGCTGGAGAGGAAGGCCACCTTTCGATCTCCAGCGTTGCTAGCCACCGGCTCAGTCACAATGTTAACAAATGCCGTTTGACAAGACAATAGCGGGACAAGTAAAAAATTTGCGTACACACTGGAAACGCAAGTGTGTGAATGTCGCTCACTTGTAGGAGTGTGAATAAACATTCGTACACTTAGAGGGGTAAAGGTGTGAATTTTTTCAAGAAAATTCACACGCTTACCCCCTGAAGTGTACGAATGGGTGTTTTGGTCAGAATGGGCCGAGCTTACACTGTTTGGAGCCCCAAATTCTGGCAAGACAAATTTAAAAACGAATGTATTTTGGGGCTAAAGTACAAATTTCAGGAATTTCTGGAGGAAGCAATAATATCACTCACACATTTGTTTTTTTTTTGGCAGAAATCGAAACTTTGTGGTCTTACCTTTCCAGCAAACCCATAGAAGTTAACTTTTGTCAACGCATTATGGGAGGCGATAATAGTAAAATAATACGGCACAAGGTCCGACTTAAGGGCGCAAGTCCGAAGTTAGGGACACCGATGATTGTAAGCTTCTTTTGAGTTGGGTCACGTTAGACCCTACGATATTGCCGGATATTACTCTCTTGAAAAATGAAAATTTGCACGTCCCTCTCCCCTTGCTACCAGACCCGAAGCCGGCTAAACCAAGGTTCCCGGCTACAACCCGGGCTAGTTTGTTCTCCGGAAAGTATTTTTTTTTTCTTTCTGTTCATAAATGGAGGCGACTAACTTTTAATTATGAGTAGGAAGTGTCTGTCCCGCCCTTCCGGTTTCAATTGTGGAGTAAGAGCCGCCAAGAGAGCAGCGAGATAGAGAGAGAGGGAGAGACAGAGAGACAGAGACAGACAGACAGAGAAAGAGGCAGACAGAGGCAGAGAGACAGACACAGCACTGTTAAAAATTTCTTGGGATTTCCCGAAGATTCACTCTCCACCACTTATCAGAAATTCCCAGAGGACTCTGTTCTTAGTTTTTGTGTACTAAAATAGATGTTCAAGGTGGACGTTTTCATTTGTCAATATGTTTCAAAGCTAAACTCGACACGTGAAATCTACACCAGCGCGATTTTTTCTGGTGCGAGTGTGGGGGGATACGTACCCAATCTTCTTCGCTGTGTACTAGAGAGAACGGTGCGGGAAAGGGGGGAAGGGCGACACCGACGCAGCGCCACGTCTTTTAAGTATGCCCTCCCACCTCTTTTTCTACCCCCTTCTGTTCCTTCGGCACCCACCGAGGTGCAGCCCTCCCCCCTTCCCCCCTCCTCTCTCTCTTTCTCGCCCTGGGCCGATTCCAGCCACCAAGACCAAGATGTGAACTAGTTTGCAAGTTTTAGGCCGCCTAGTCCATCGCCCTCTCAAGACAGAGAGAGGAAGAGTGGTTGAGGTGGCAGGGCGTTGCGTTGGGGGCGGAAAGAAGACGGGAGCGAGGCACGAGAAAGGGGATTGGTGTACGGGGAGAGAAGGGGGGAGGGGGTGTGAGGTTAGGGCGAATGCCCCCTTTCCGCCCGTGCCCGTGCTCACCCTTCACT
>NW_026267341.1:229736-230154 GCF_000697945.3 Frankliniella occidentalis | reverse complement strand
AAAAGGATCTCTGTAAGACGCTGATTCTGATGATCTAATGATACTAATATCTCAAAAGCCCTCATTTGTTGGCGGATATTGTAGTTACCCAAGTTACACAGGCTCTTATAGGAGAAATGGGTTTTCCATTTATGTAAAAACCTCTGACATTTTTTTGAGACATGACTCTAGCTATTTAGCACATGTAAAAAAAAAAAAGTAGTTCGTCTCGTTTTTTACAAATGTGTGCTTAAACTACGCGAATTACCGCGAGTTACCCTTTTTCAAAGTCGAACCGAATTGAATCTGGATTTTTTTCTCGAATCGAATCTTACTATTTCGAATGAGAAACGAATCGAACCATTTAACATTCTAGGAGATGCTATAAACCACACTGGTAAAACAAGTGTTTAATTTTGCACGTCAATTGACGTCTAAG
>NW_026267341.1:226134-229176 GCF_000697945.3 Frankliniella occidentalis | reverse complement strand
CGGTTTATTGTGACCACACATGCGACGTGCGGTCACGTGGGACTCAACGTCAGATTCTCTCTAAAAACAAAGATATTAGCAAACCATCCTCTTATCCAATGAAAAATAAGGCTTCCCTTTATTACACGTTACCCCGCGTGCACTTCGTGTGCACTTGTACAAGTCGTTTCGCTTTCGAACTTCAAAATTCGTTGAAGTGCCTTGTTTCCAGATCGAAACGAATCTTATTTTTATCTTGAATTTTAACTGTTCGCGCACATCTCTCTCCCCCCGCCCCCCATTCTTTTGACCCCCTCAAGCACTGCAGTGCGCGACGCCGCGGCGCGTCACCCTGTGCCTTAGCCGTGCAGTTCTCTTTTTTTTTCTTTCCCTTATCGATTCTCCTTTGCGTGTCCCTCGGTGTCCCGGGTGCGGCTGGGGCTGGAACACAGCTAGAACACAACTAGAACACAGCCGACACCAGCTTCTTTACCACGACGCCTCTGCTCGGCTTATGTGACTGACAGTATTTGAAGCTGAATAATAAACTAATTTGCTTTCCATTGTAAAATGTTGAAGACGCCGAATACCTATTAGAAGCGAAAAGTTCCAAAGTCTGGCCGACAAGGGTCCGTTTCAGCCCGATGGACTGCGGACGGCTCTGTTATCCGTCCGGGTTGTGTCCGGACTCCTCCGCTACCAGTCTGGCGCCGGACTCGGCCAGTCTGCCCGTCGTCCGTACGACCCGGAATGAATCCGGGTAATGTCGGACAGCCCGGTGCCTGTCCAGAATTTGCCAGACGATCCAGTCAAAGTCCCAAATTTGTTCAACTTATAGCTGCGCCCTAGCTTCTGCCGAGATTTTAACAGTATAACGCTGTAAAATCTTGGTAAAGTGTTACAATTTTGGGTAAAAAAATCTTACGGGGTATGTGTATTAGCCTTCACAGATTTACATTCGCCTGGGTTTTAAATGTTTTACCCGATGTTGTAAACTGATAGAAAATGTTGGGAAAGCAGTCTCCTCAAAGAAGAAAAAGAAATACCTTGTAAATAAATTTTGCCTCGCGTCCAGGAGGATAATGAGCGTCGTCAAGCTGTAAGTAGATTGTCGTAAACCGCACTCTTGTAGGACAGACCGTTCTCGAACTGCAGAGGAAACAGTGCGTTGTTCGGTCCTCGAGGAGGCGTGCCGGACGGACTACTCCCAGCGATCCGGGTTAGCTCAGCGGTCCAAGGTGTCAACATCACAAGAGGGGAGTCCGAGAACTAAGGGAACGAATCCTGGCTAGGCCAGGGATATTTATTTTTTCGTTCTGGTCTTGGAACAGTCCGGACTTAAATCGGGCTAGACCGACACTTTCCGGACTTTCCATAAACTGGACAAAACGGGACAGTTCCAGAACAGTTTTTGAGCTGTTAGTTTGGGCTACAGGCGGACTCTCCCTTCTGCGGACTCGTATCGGGCGAAAACGTTTTCAATAGGGAACGTGGGGGACTACAGTAGAGAAAGCTAAATGCCCCTCTCTGTGTGCAAGCATGCAGCAAGAGTTTACCTTTGCCGACTTTTATAAACGTTGCGTGTGCGAAGACATGCGTACGCACGCGTGTACGTCATCACCCCCCCCCCCCTCTCCTCCTCTTGCTGCCCTCTTCCCTTCACTCCGCCCTTCCTTGTTCGGGGCACCGTGTAATCACCCTGTCCTTGTCAATTCGTTACCGCTCGCTGGATCAGACTAACAAGCAGCCCAGGACCTGGATGGGTTGCGTTCGCTCGCTGTTTCCCTCTCTCTTCTCTTGCATCTCTCTTTCTCCCGCTCCCATTGTGAAGGGCGGGCCCTCGTCGCGGTGGCCCTGCGCGTCCCAGCCCGCACAAAGGGCAGGCCATGTCCGTCTGACAAGAAGACACGCTGTTTCGTTTTCGCGACGAGTCGAGACCAGCCATGCGCGATCGCCCCTCATCAGACTTTCCTCGAATTTCTCATTCTCTTTGCCTCCTCGCCTCTTCGTTCCCGCAGTGCTCGTAAAGTTCTACACTACCCAGTCTCGGCGAAGCCAAGGCAGCAACCTTGTGTTCTTCACTGGGCTTTTATGGCCATCGATGCTTGACTGAAGGGGCGACGAAATGAACAAATGAACGACATTGATTTGGCTTTGTAAACGACTGATTTCTCAATGAGTATGCCATTTCCTCCATGGAATGCTCGCAAGATATTCTGTGCGATCATTCTAGTGCATCATCATTCACCATCCCTTCCCAACCATTCGTCGTGTTTGTGCCTGAGACGCTCACCTCAGCATTCATACTCACGATAGCATCAGAACTCATTCCTTTTAATTTCCAAACTCAAACTGCTGGCGAACGAGGGCAGGGGCGTTATGCAGCGAGGGGTGGGGGCACCGAGGAAACACGGAAAGACCCTTATAGCGAAGTGCAGGTCCGCAGCCTGCGCAGCCACTCTGTCTGCCAGTGTCAATTACCCGTTCGATAATTGTCTACTGAGCTATCGAGACACGGGAAAGCTCTCTGCTGCACAGATGAGGTAGAAGGTGCGGATGGCAAAGGGGAGCGATACAAGCGTTGGGTTGCATTGCATACGTACAGAAAGGAGGGGTGCTGTAGCGAAAATTACCTAATGTTTCTGAAGAGAAAATCTACAAAGATTTGCAAAATGAAGAAAATTGAAGCATCGTAATGCAAATTAAACTTACTGTGTAATCACATATATCTCTGCTTCGTAATCACCAAGCATATCTTCCCAGGCTCCTGCTTTCTTTGAAGGTTGCGAAGTAAACGTTGTTTTGTGTGTGCCACTGAAAACTGGTTGGTGTCTTTAGCCGCCAAGTTATAGGCGTTCTAAGACACCAAATTGTGGCGTCAAATGCGAAAGAACGTCCAACGTTTTGGCATCATAAGCCGCCAATTTTTGGTAACGCCCGCGAGTTCTTTCAGTGAACACCAAAATTTTGCGTCAAAAGACGCCTCTGAGTTTTTAGTGTATCTTTCGAGGTTTCGAGGTGGTATTCTATGGAGACAAATAAGGGGAATATGGAGCAAACGCC
>NW_026267341.1:222153-225839 GCF_000697945.3 Frankliniella occidentalis | reverse complement strand
AATTAGACCTTTTAATCAAAACAGCCAGGGAGAATACCCGAGAAGAGTTTGTGCGCAATCTTACCCACTACTAACCCCATGACAATTGGCGCCCAACGTGCAGTATATATAAAGGTCTTTGTTTATTGTTATGTGTTGATATGTTGTGTTTTCAGATTGAGAGGGTTCTTTGTTTGTTTCTATTGTTTCTATTGTGCTTTCACTTGTGTGTAATATATATATGGTTGATGTTATTGCACATTTGTACCTATTTGTTTGAAGTGTTTTGTACATATTGGTGGTCAAGTTATTAGAGTGTTATATCAAGGTTTTGAACTTTCTTTACATCAAGAGCATCGGTGTGCAGGGGATAAGTGGAATTCTCCTGTGATTTGTGAATACTTGTACTTGTGTACTTTTGAGTACACTGTGAAACTTAATTGAACTTTTGAACTTTGATTATTTTTTCATTTTGCATATTTTTGAAAAAAAGCAAAATGGCTTGTGGTGGTATAGATAGGGTGCCTGCACAGGTTGACCCTTTGAGTCTGAGCACTGCTGAAGTGGATTATGAATTAACCATTAGAGGGCAAGCTCTTGCTAAACTACTGAACCCAGAACATAAAGCTGAAATTTTGGTGCAACAGTGGTCTTCCCCGATTTTGACTGCACAAATTGAAGGTTTCTCACTCGATTGCGAAGTGAGTGTCATCGACAACAAGTTAGATGAAATCCATACACTCGTTATGGAGTGTGAAGAGCAGAGGAAACAGTCCATTCGACTTACTAGCCTCTACCTCCACACCCACTATCGCCTACGAAGAGCTATGTATATGTCAGAAGGACAAAAGGAAGATTTTCTGGTGCTAGCAACACGTCTGCGACTGTTCTACCCTAGAGTCTGCAAGATTTCACCCAACTTAGTGTATCCAAAGTTATTGCTGCCTTCAGATGACTCGGAGCTGCATGAGACCTTTAGGAAGAAACTGAACTTGCGAGGCAGGGACAGGGAGACCACTGCTTCGTCTGACTCAACTGGGACTGAGACTAGTGACTCTAGTCGCAGTCGCAGCTCTCGACACTCCCGCTCCACAAAGTCGTCCAGGTCTTCTCGATCTCATTCGACGAGGACTTCCGACCCGAAATCATCTCACTCTAGATCATCACGATCGTCGCCTCCACACTCTCGGCGCCATTCTCGCTCGCCATCGAGGAAATCTCCTTCGCGGTCACACCGGAAGAAAAACCCTGTCACTACTTGGTCCTTGAGGTTCGGGAAGATGTCCGACGACTTACACGGTTTCCTAGAAGACGTGGAAGAAGCCTGTGAAATGCATGATATTTCTGATGATGAGCTTCTCCGCGGGGTAGGGTCCCTGCTCACCGACTCTGCCAAGACATGGCACCGTGCAAATAAAGGCAAGATAACAACCTGGAGTCAGTTCAAGAAATCTCTGAAGTCTGCTTTCCACCCTGACAGTGACGATGAAGAAATAAAGGACAAGATTGATGCCCTCCGTCAAAGACCTGATGAAACCTACGTCATCTTCGAAGCGAGGGCAGAAGAGCTTTTCCAGCGCCTCAGCAGACCAATGCCTGAATCGGAGAAACTGAAAAAGCTGCTGAAGGGACTTGACTATTTCTACCGTTCCAGAATCAAGAGCAGAGAAATAACTTCTATCCGCGCTTTGAGAAGGGAATGCAAAGATCACGAGTATGACAAGCCCCACTTGCAAAACCTCAAAAAGAAGAAGGAAAGGAAGGAGGAAAATCCTGAAAAAAAGGACAGAAGTGCCAAACCTGAGAAGAAATCCAGTCGAGTTTATACAGTTAAGGAAGAAAGTTCCTCGGAATGTGAACCGACTGGGGCTGAAGTAGCTGCCACCAGTACTCCCGCACCACCACGCCCTCAGGAGGCTACGCAATGTTGGCGCTGCGGCCGTTTCGGCCATTATTCCATTCAGTGTACTGAAAAGATTTTCTGCATTCGCTGTGGCTGTCCTGGTACTATTGCCGAACGCTGCGAAAATTGTGCAAAGGCTGCGGCCTTAGGAAGATGGGCCCAACTACAACCGGAAAACTTCAGTGGGACCAGGCCGGGGGGGAACACCTGTCCCACACAGATGCCCCCATTCTGGCTAACCCAGCCCCCACCATCGACGGGACGAGGAAGGTCGACAATATTGCAGAGGGAACAAGCGGCGGCGGGAACCCAACAGAACCCCGGTTCGTCGACTCACCCCGAACAGAAGAAAGACCAAAGTTATCGAAGAAGTTACTAAAAAGAGTAACTTTAAAACTGAAGTTAGGGAGAGACAAGAGAGGCTACTTAGATGTGAGTGTGTTTGGTGTGCAAATGTCTGGTCTTCTTGATTGTGGAGCTGCTATAACCATTATTGGCAACCAAACTTGGCGTACTCTGAAGGATCTTGGTTTCACCTTACAACGCCCG
Organism: Frankliniella occidentalis; assembly: GCF_000697945.3. Taxonomy (NCBI): domain Eukaryota; kingdom Metazoa; phylum Arthropoda; class Insecta; order Thysanoptera; family Thripidae; genus Frankliniella; species Frankliniella occidentalis. The sequence continues at coordinate 223,408 of NW_026267341.1, read as the reverse complement.
AAGAAATTTAAATTCGTCACTGTTGCAAACAACGGACTTGTTGCCATAGCTGGTGAAATATATGTGCCTTTCACCGTAGGGAATACCACCAAAGTAACAAAGGTGCTGTACGTCCCGCACATTGCCGCGGAGCTGATACTGGGCGTCGATTTCTTCAGGCGTTTCCATTTAAGACCAGACTTCGTGACAAATACTTGTGAAGTTGGAAGCATAAACCTCGGTTTTCTTCCCGTTTCCACTGTGACTGAATCTGACAGTGTACTCACCCAGCAGCAACAAGAAGAACTCCAAGAAATAATTGAAGAATTCAAGCCTCTCGTAGACCCCGGAAAACTGGGTTGCATCAAGAATATCAAGCACCACATCGACACTGGAGATTCACCCCCTTGCAAGCAGAAATACAACAGCCTTAACCCTCGGATGCTTGCCGAAGCTGAACGTGAATTAGATGAGAGACTGGCGCTTGGAGTCGTTGAACCATCCGAGTCACCCTACTCCTCTCCTCTGCTGATGATCCCCAAGAAAGACAGCGGCTGGCGCTGGGTCGTCGATTTCAGACAGCTTAACGCCTCAATCAAGAGTCCCAACGCTCACCCTCTCCCGCACATAAACCCTATGTTGTGGAATCTCAAGGGAGGCACAATATTTTCTAGCATTGATGTCAGAGACGCTTATTTGCAAATACCTTTGGACGAAGCTTCTAAGAAGAAAACTGCTTTTACCGTGCCTGGAAGAGGGTTATTTCAGTACACCCGCCTCCCAGCTGGACTAAAGGACGCAGCGGCCAGATGGCAAAGCGCCATTGAGCAAGTCCTTGGCCACGATCCGCACGTTTTGGTCTATATGGATGACATACTTCTGTGGTCTCCGAATCAAGACTGGGAACACCACAAGAGACTGCTAAGGAAAGTTTTCCAGAAACTAGCCGACGCTGGGCTGACTGTGAAATTAAGTAAATGCAAATTTGGCAGGAGACGGACTCTGTATTTGGGACATGTAATTGATCAACATGGCATACGCCCTGATCCTTCGAAGATTGCTGCTGTTATTAACTTCCCTCAACCAAAAACCGTGCGAAGAGTACGACAGTTTCTCGGTTTGTGCGGATGGATGCGCAAATTACAAAAATCTGACGATTTTTGTTCTTGGCGGGGGGGAGTTGACACGCTCTCCTCGGAAAGCCGTGCCTGCCGCCGTGGAGGTAGGCCACCCTTCATACCGTCTCACCTCACACCACACCAACCCCGGGCTGCGC
>NW_026267341.1:214274-216663 GCF_000697945.3 Frankliniella occidentalis | reverse complement strand
TACTAGTGAAAAGGGAAAAACATTATTCAGACATTGTTTTCGTGTAAGTACATGACAGAGCTCTGTCCTTTATTTGAAAAGTATTTCAATAACATGACTGAAATGTGCAAATGAACATAAATGATGACACAAGTTCAGGAGAAAAAAGGGACTAAAAATAAAAGAGCTGGAAGGTGACAAATACACACGCATACAATACTTTGCCGGGTTCTCACCTGTCAATATGGTACAGAAAATGCAGCCTCTGCAGCGGATCGGTGCTGAACTGCAGCACGCTGGCACCTCCCTACGCCTGCAGATGACACTAAAATGGTCCGTTGTCGACAAGGGGGGCTGTTAGCTACCTGATTTAACTCATGCTCGAATGCAAACGTGCAGCCTGTTGTCCGTACCAACGGCGCCGCTCGGTGCTGCCGCTCCCTGTGGCCCTCTAGCTGGGTCGTTCACCTGCCCGTGGACTGTCACTACCACATCTTTCAAGGCTGGCATGGTCCCTTAAAGTTACACAGAAACGATTCTCTTCAAAACAAACATAAGGTGTAATAATGTGTACAGAGTTTTAAAAAAACCGCGACAAATACTAGGTGCTGTAAAAGCAATGAGCAAGAGCTCAATGAAATTTTTCTTTCCTGCTCTAATAATTTTGGCAAGTAGCTGCTGCTTGCCCCACACTATCGTTCTCTTGGCATCCACAACAACTCCGCCAATCACCTTCGATTTGTGTACGATGGATGTACTCGGTCGGTCATCCCAAAACACCAAAACATACGCCATTGCTGCCTTGCCTTCTGGTCCAGTACACACACTAACTCACCTGATCCGTCAAATGGTCAAATGTCAAATGTGTTGTGATTAGAATCCGATTACAGGATCCTTCCCTTTCATCAATATGTGAAACGTAGAGACTCAAAACCACCAAGATTTTACTCGACAGTTTCGTATTATCTTCCATAAATATTGAGTCAAGCTAAATTATTTAATATAACGAGGGTTTTTATGTGTTAATTTGAGTTTGTTTCGAGGCAATTTCGAAAGTTGTACGCTAGGTTTTAAAGCAAAGGTTGGCAGTGTTGTGTCTTGACACCGCCCTGCCCAAAACGCTTGCGCGAGGTTATTGTTGAGGCAAGTCAAGCTAGGAAACAAACTCGCTCCGAGAGTCCCTTTAACGAATAGGAAATCTGGGAATGTGATCACATCGGACTGCACCAAATGTCTTAACTGAATAAGGCTGCGCGATCGTGTTGGGAATATGGGCAAAGTGTTGCGCAGCAAGTAAACACCGGCTAGAGAGTTTTCTTTAAGTCTTGTTGTGTATTGTGTTGTTGCGTGTCCTGTGTTTCCAAGGACAACGCTTTAACACTCTACGATGCCAAGACGAAAGCGAACTTTTCAGACAAAAGAGCCAAAAGTTGACGGCGACTCCGACAGTCCGTAAGTACCAAAATCTAACCTACAAATTAGCACACTACATCGTCAAACTTTTCTTCGGGACACGGTTTTTATTCGAGTTGCAACATGATAAGCCAGTCAGACTAAGTTTCAATTACTTTTCTACGATATGACCAAGTGTATTTTTAAGATTGACTTTGTTTTTACTCCTTTTTTTTGGTTTTTTCGATAGGTTGGAAAACGAACCTCCCTTGCCGCCCTTGCCCCCTGTTGTTGAAGCAGAGCTCGCCTCAGTATCATCTGGAGACTTCGCGGATTTACCGGCGTCACCGCCGGAAAAATCACACTTGACTTTAGACCATGGTTAGTATGATTTTGACTGTTAACACGTGATGTGACTGAATACAAGCATCATCTGTAGCACACACCTTGCGTTTTACAGTTGATTTTCCAAGTGGCCCAAGTATTGAGCCAATGCAAGCAGACGAACACCTTTACATCCCACCTGACATTACTTAACCTAGTACTTCTGGCGGCATTGCTTTCAGTACATTGTCTGTCACTCCTGGTACGTGTTACACATTTATTTCAAGGCTTTATTATGTTGGTTTGATTAATATTAATTTTATGTTTTGTTTTTATTGAGATGATGTACATATTGAACTTGTGTGTGGTGAAAGTGGACTTGAGGGTGGTGATAGTCATTCCATGCACAGTGCAGTTCCAAGCTACACTGATAATGTGGATAATAATATCCATCAAATCAGGGATGACAATGTGATGCTTAGTAAGTAGATGCATAACTTTTCTTGAGTCAGGGTTAAATAATAAATATTGTATATCAATAATAAATTATTTATCTATTTTGTTTAAACTTACAGGTAGTAGCACATCTGATTTAAATCCTGAGGATCCGTCACAATTGCCAAATTTTAATGAGGAGGAGGACAACAGTTCAGAAAATGGTGACGTTTTCTATGATGTGTCATCTGACAGTGAA
>NW_026267341.1:213614-214224 GCF_000697945.3 Frankliniella occidentalis | reverse complement strand
AAAAACAATCTTCTTTCCTCATGTGTCATTTTTTTAAGGTACCTTTTTTGATAAAGTTTTTGCCTTAGTCTGTTTTTTTCTATGTTCTTCTCTCTTTCTCCACAGGCTATTAAGGTACCGCGACTTCTGTTGAACAGATTTTAATTAAATTTGAAACTTCTATCATTCTTTTTGTCGATCCCTGCGGCTTATTTTTTCACTTAACAGAAAAACGTATGAGATAGAAATTCAAGACCGAACATTAAGCTTCCGAACGATGAGTTCAAAATTTTCGTGCGACGTTCCAGTTGAGAACGACAGCAAGCTGAATAAGATGCGACATTTATGCTTAATATTCGGGATACTATTATACGGACCAGCGTTGGTGCGGATAGCAGCTTTAGAGTTATCCACCCCAAGCTCTATTGGTGTACCTAAGACAAGTAATATTATACGCCCCATCATCTATTGGTGTGGATAACAAGCTAGGAGTTATACACCCCACCAAGCCCGAGGCCCCGGCTGGGGCCCCCTCCGCTGGGGCGCATAATTTATCGCAATTTATTTGCACCAGTTGGTGCACCTAAGGGCCAAACCGTTATGCACACCAACAGCACCGAGCGGCGCCGTT
>NW_026267341.1:201980-208669 GCF_000697945.3 Frankliniella occidentalis | reverse complement strand
ACAGCAACTCGGATGTGTCTTTGCAAATGGCTCTGGTAGCTTTACTTACCTTAGTAATGACTCATCGCCTCACTAAAGAATGTGTAGGTGACTTGCTGTCCCTTCTAAAATTGCTCCTGCCAAAAGGCAACATTTTAGTAAACTCATCATATTTGTTTTTCTCATACTTTGGTAAATTTCAAAGTCCATTTGTAAAACATTTTTTTTGTCGTACCTGTTCTGAGTCTATTGCATCTGCTGATGCTGTTTGTCCAAGATGTGGCCCAGGTAAAGGAAGTGATTTTTTTATTCAATTTTCAATATCTAGTCAAATTCAAAAATTATTGAACAGACCAGGATTTTTTGATAACCTAAAATATTCACAAAACCGAGTAAAAAAAAATCAAACAGCATATGAAGACATTTATGATGGGGCTGTGTACAAGGAGGCTAAAAGGCTTTATTTTTCTGTTGGCAACTGGATTTCTCTCATGTGGAATACTGACGGATTTTCTATCTTTAAGTCTTCTCTGTTCTCTGTCTGGCCTTTTTACCTTGCCATTAATGAGCTCCCTCCAACTTTGCGCCTAAAGAAAGAAAACATGCTACTTGGAGGCTTATGGTTTGGAACAGGCAAATTTGACCCGAATTTATTTCTGAAGCCTATTTATGATGAGCTTATTAAACTGAGGGCAGGCTTTGATGTCTCTGTTTCTTCTTGTACTGATCTTATAAAATTGCATGTTGGCTTACTGTGTGGAACTTGTGATATTCCTGCTAAGGCTAGTTTTTTGTATCATACTGCACATAATGGGCTCTATGGGTGTTTGAAGTGTTTGACCCGGGGTTTAAAATCTGCTGCATCTGGTAATGTGTTTGTTTTCCCGTTTGAAGAACAGCTTGTACTTCGCTCTGAAGAACTGTGTCGTATGCAAATAGCAGAAACTGAGCATTCAAATGGCAAATTTGTTTTTGGTGTTAGAGGCCCATCATTTTTACATAAAATGGTTTTAAAATCTCCCCTTGCATCAACATCCATAGATATTATGCATTGTGTTTTTCTGGGCTGTCAGAAAACTATTCTTGGGCTCCTCTTTGACAAGTCACATAAGGATGAAGAGTTCTCTCTTTTCTCATGTGTTAATATTGTAAATGATTATCTTAATTCTATTAAGCCACCTCATTTCCTTCAAAGGTGTCCTCAGTCACTAAAGAAGTTGGCGTTTTGGAAGGCATCAGAGTTTGAGTCTTTTTTCTTTTTTTACAGTCTGCCTGTTTTTAGTGTTATTATGAATAGCGTGTACTTTAATAATTTTATGCTCTTGTATGGAGGGTTGTCTCTGCTTTGCAAAGAAAGTATTCTTGAATCCGATATCACCTTATCTCAGAATCTCCTTGATAAATTTGTTAAACAATTTCAGGCACTGTACGGCATGCGCCACATGACACACAATATGCACCTTCTGAGACACCTTCCAAGTGTAGTACGGGAGTTGGGACCATTATGGGCCACGACATGTTACTTATTTGAAGACTTAAATGGTACTTTAAAACATTTAGTCCATGGTACACAGCATGTTGGTCTTCAAGTGCAAGCTAATTTTGGTTTGGCAACCAATTTGTCAAGTATAATCAGATCATGCCCTGGTGGATTGTTGAAAGACTTGTGCCTTAAAATGTATTCTCCTACAAAGAGATTGAACATTTCTTACTTTATCAATGAATTCACATGTGTTGTAGGACCAGTTGTCAAGGACCTTAATCTTGAACCGATTATTCAGCAAGTGATTATGAGCAATATTCAGGGAACTGTGAGTTATTTTAAACGTTTAAGGTTACATTCATGCCTGTATGTCATTGCAGCTGACAGTACAGGCAGAAAATTATCATCACATGTTGTGTATACTGTGAACAATATTTTTCATTACGGAATTTTACAAGCTTTCTTAAGGGTTACACAATGCCAATGTACAGAGCTTTGTGACTGTCCAGCTGAATATTTTTCTGTCATCAAGAGACTAAACACAGAAATTGCTTTCCATACATTGGATCCTGCTGCACCAATTCAATCTGTGTTAAATTGTTCTGCTAGTGACTTAGTAGATATTATAAATGTAAGTTATCTTTGTGATGTATGTGTGAATGTTAACTTTAATGACAAGTGTTACATTATCAGAAGGCCGTATAGGCTCAACCTCCAATAACATTTTCAAGTAAAACAACTAAAACATTACCAAACTGTATTTTTTTAAAATACCCGTTCAAATTAGTCGGTACTGTAAGACCCATTCTAAGGGTGAGCTATCGCCCCTGCGTAGGCAACCCGCACGCACGCGCGCCGCGGTGCGGTGGTGGCGCCCCTGGCGTGTAGGCAACCCGCGCGCCCCGTTGCCCCTGCCGCGCAGGCAACCCACGGGCACAGCTGCGGCAGCAGTAGGGAGCCCGCACATAGCTCCAGGATGTCTCCACGGAGGCTGCGCGCTATTTCGCCTTAGTCTCGTCGACGTCTCGACACTGTCTGAGGGGAGTTCCTCGTGGCTCTACAGAGACTCGGCGATGTCTCCAGTCGGCCTCGGCTGTGTCTCATCAAGGTCTTGTGGGAGTTCTCTAGAGCTGGCCGCGCTCCCAACGCTTGTCTCCGTGGTGTCTCCACAGTGACTGTACAACGTCTTGATAAAATGTCTCCAGGGTGTCTTTATCGTGTCTTCTTTTCAAGACTTGGTGCAGACTGTTTCGAGACACACTGTAAATTGCTTACGAACTATAGGTTCGTAATGCAAACCAAAACGTTCGTAGCTTGCGAAGGATTTTCAAGCGTTGTATTACGAACTAATTGTTCGTAAGCTTACGAACAAATAGTTCGTAATGCAAACCGATTGTTCGTAAGACCCGTCTAGCCTTACAAACAATCACTTTGCAATACGAACAATTTCTTTGCAATACAAAGAACGGAAATTGTTCGTAACGTTGCAAAGAATTTAGTTCGTAAGCTTTTTACAGTGCACACTCAGTGTCTGCAAGACGTCTCTGCGATACCTTCAGAGCGACTCTAAAATGTCTCGAAACCTTTCTCTACATTGTCTAGAGAGCAGCTGCACCGTGTCTATCGCACGTCTGAAGCGTGTCTCGGTTTGAGACATCCTAGAGTTACCTTTTTCCGTACGGGGGGTGTTTTGTTCTTTCCTCTTACTACAAAAACTGATTAAAGATGTTACACTAATTTTGATATTTTTTTACAGCGATTAGGAGTGATTCAAGTGCTGCTGGTGTTGAGGCATTTGATAATGTACATGTTTCAAATGAGATTGAAATCAGTGGCAGTGATTGCATGGTAGGGCTTTCTATTTTGGTGTTTTTTTATGTTACTCTTTCAGAGTAATTTATAAAATTTTTACCCACAGGATGTATTATGCTATGATGCTGATGATCATGAAACCATGGACTGGGCCCATCCAGTAGTGATTGCCTGCCAGAACACATAGTTAGGGTGAGTGCTATTATTTGTTGTGGACCTACTTACATGCTTTACCAGACTAATTCACTGATTATTCAAATGCACTAGGGGGTTTTCAGTCCAGACCACAGCCACTTTTCATAGACACCAATTATCGCTGGCCCTTCCCGGCAATTGAAGAAGTTGCCGTTCAGCACAGACAAATCTTCGAAAAGTAGTTGTGTAAGTCTTTCTTAAGGATTATGCAGTTGTATCCTAAATACTATTCAACTTTTTAATTTGTGAAATGGTTTCTCTTCTTCCTTTGAAATCTGACTGTATCACCAGAAAACCTCCCCTTGTAAGTGTAAGTAGCATCAATGAAACTTAAATACCTGTTGTGGTCTTGGTTATTGATAGCTTCCAACATATTGTAGACTAAATCCAAAGTCTTCCGACCCGAGTTGCCAATAGGTATCTATGTATCTGGCAGATGGTCAATCAACAAACACAGCGACTTCGAACATACATAAAAAATAAGTGGAAAGGACGACTAATATCATTGAAAGTTGACTCTTCCACCAAAGATGGGCGGCCATTCTTTGGTGTCAATACTCAGCATGGACGCAAGGGGGACATCCAGTTGAGGACATTAGCTGTTCGTCAAATGTATGTCAGACAGTCGGGGCAAAATTTAAAGGAAGAAATAATGAAAATTTTAGAAGAGTATGAAATTGACCCTAGAGATATTATCTCGTTCACCTCTGATAATGGAGCGAATGCTTACAATTAGGGTTGCTGACCTCCTTAAATATCTTCAGTCAGATGTGCAAGATTTCTGCGACGGAGTCGAAGAGGAGTTTGAATTGGAGCTAGATGCAGAAGATTTTCGACTGTCAAGTTTGAAGTGTGCCGCACACACATTGCAGCTGGCTGTTCAAGATGACTCCCTGAAGAACTCCCTGAAAACATAGAAGTATAGAAATAGTTGAAAAATGTTGGGCTGCAGCTAAAAATCGAAGGACAGAAACTTAATAGAAAAAAGTTAAGTTGTTATCTATACCTGTTCTGGACAACTCAACCAACAAGATGGAACACTTGGTACCTCATGATGCAGTCAATTGTCTGGTTGAAGACTTTCCTAGAGGCAGGAGACGCCTTGGATAATGACGACAGGAGAAACATTGAAGAAATGATTCAGTCTCTTGGACCTCCATTAATTGCCACAAAAAAAAAGTTACAGGCAGAGCAGCTACCACTTGGTGATACGTGGTGCAAATAAAATTTCGCATTGTTCCACTTCCCTCTTTACTCGTTCTTTACCTCCCTCCCTCCACGAAGTCTGGTTAGGGCCTCTTGTCTCGCCAGGCTCGGCTCGCCATTGGCTGCCGGCTGATGGGCGCGTGGATTCAAACAGGCTGCTGAGCACCGAAACAGTTTTCGTGAATTTTCTATGCCATCCCATCGAGATCCCAACTTAAATTTTTGTGTATGCGTAAGTAATGAGATCACGGATGTGGGCCCGTCGAGATTTTTTATGTGGGCCTTTAGCGTTTGAAGCAAATAAAGACGATAAATAGCGGGTCCCGCGTCTCCTAAATGTTGTTTTATCTCTTGTATTATTCGACATATACGAAATAGGCCAGCGGCGATGGAAAGCCCTTAGCCTGTACTCTGACGCTGTACATGTCGCTTTTCCGCAGGGCTGGCGCGCGCCGCGCCGCCGGTGGAAAGGCGTCCCGAGGGTCACTGGGTGGTGGGGCGGAGGGCCTTGTTCTCAACGCTCCTGACGCGACACCGTTTGAGATATCACAAAACGGATTGCAGCACCTAGTGCAGCTACCCAAGGGCTACATATTTCGCGAATAAAACGCAGGTCGAAATGTTTACGTCTTTTTGGCGTGGACAGCGCCATGTGTGAATACTCTGAAGCATTGTAGAACAATGTATGAGGAAGAAGCTTTGCTGAATATTCTGGATAGAAAGAAGAATGTGCCTCCATTTGGAGTATAGTCGTTGAAATCTATTGTTTCGAGAGTGTTTACTTCATCATTTCCCGGGAAGTCATCTCTTCAAAGTTTGTGAAAAGTCTGAATGCATATTATGTGAGGAATGCGGAGCAAGGGAACAGGGAAAGATGTGTACTGGTCAAGGGTTTATTGACAACTGGCGCGAGAGGGCTGGCCGTTGCCAACGACAATACAACAGAAGGGCGCATCCGCGGGGAATGACGTAGTAGTACCAATATGGGCAGAGTCAACTTCCCTACACTACCCCCCCCTCACAAAAGAAGGGTCGACGGGTTCTAGCTATGACTTTAAACAGTTTTTCAACATGTGCAACACAAGGGCGTTTTCTAGGGTTAGACACTTAAGTCACACGCGCAGTAGCGTCAGGAGCGGCGGATGGGGAGGAACATCCAGACGAGGTGCCCGACGGCAAGAGTGGACCTTTTGGCCCGGATGTCCACTGTGAGAAAAATGTTCGTAAATTGACGACAAATTTTAGAAACTATGATTACGATATTGATTTGTAACGTTACGAATTATAAGAAGTAAATTTACAACAAATTTTGTAATTTCTATTTATGATTCTTTGTTATAAGAATACAACATTATTTATAAGGTAACGAAGAAAGTCATAAAATTACGAATCGCTTAAATAGAAACTATTTCCGAAATTTGTTAGTAAGTTATGACATTTTCCAGAAAAGTACGAAATTTATCGTAAAGTTACGACTATTCCGTTAAAATACAAAAATTTCCATGAAGTTATGAGAAATGTCGTAAACTTACGGAAAATATCGTAAATTTAGAAGAAATATCGTAAATTTACGAGGAATGTTGTAAGTCTTTGACTGGTGAATTTGAAGGTTTCGTATTGCAAATTTATGACATGCATCTGTGAAACGATGAGTGAGTATTAGAATCTTAAGCCTTTTTTATAATAGCCAATTACAACATTTACGTGTTTAAAAATTACAAACGTGACCCGTAAAAGTTCAACAATTGTCATGGACATTTTTCCCGTAACCCCCACGATTCTTTTTCACAGTGTCGTAGCGCTCTTTGTGCCGGTGGGAGGCAAGAGCACGGTCTCGCACATCGTGGTGGTCCGCAGTAATGGCCGATCTCCCCCTCAGCACGAAAAGTTGTCCTGGAACTCGACGACCAGCTTCGTACGGTGTTGAGGCATTTGATAATGTACATGTTTCAAATGAGATTGAAATCAGTGGCAGTGATTGCATGGTAGGGCTTTCTATTTTGGTGTTTTTTTA
>NW_026267341.1:191173-194535 GCF_000697945.3 Frankliniella occidentalis | reverse complement strand
CAGCCATCCAGCGTCCTGACGTCAAGAGACCGGGCGGATGCAACTGGGGCGGCTATTGCTGGTGAGCAGCACCCCGGCCGCAGCGGAGGCGCTCTCTGCCGGCGCCTAAAAACTCGCCCCTGAGCAGGCAGACGGGTGGACCGGCCGGTGACGCCGGGCACGGTCCGATAAGAAAGAGAGACGAGAGAGATAGGGAGGACGGACCGAAAGCGGTCAAGAAAAAGTTTGGCGGTGACTTGGTTGGGAGCTCACCCCTAGGAGCAGCCGGGCGCACACCACTGCGAGCCGGCCACCGTGCCTAGAGGGGGATTTTGTAAATCAAAAACGAATACAAGATCGGCTTTCATTGACTCTACCCGAGAGTAGAGAGAGGTGAAGACGTATGAACACAACAAAGTGAAGTACAGTCAATAACATCCCTCACACACGGACGGCAACGGCGCCCAGGTGTCATCAAACCGCGGTTTCTGATCAGCAGCGAGAATGAAATTCAATTACGATTATTCACGACACAGAATGTTGTCAGTTAAAAACCAAGTGTGCGTAGCATCAGGGAGGTCATCCCCAAGGGGGCCACAGTTAAAATCGTGACCAAAACTGTTCTTTGCGTGATTTTACGTTAGAAAAGACTGTAAAATGTTATTTTTATACTTGGAGAGCCATCTAGCGGCAGAAATCAAAATTATTTCAATCGATGGGTTGTTATTTTCATTACTGTGGCTTAAAAATAAATCAGGCTAGAGCATTACGACCGCCGACCAAATTTCGAACTCATTGAGATATTTATTGAAAGAGTGACTTTTCTTACGACAACGTCTACGGATATTTACCAATATTGGACGTTGTAGATATCTAACGTGATCTACTTATAGATATCTATTTCAATAGACATTTGCAGAGATTATAGAGGTTCAAGAATGACCTTAATTCGCCGAAAAAAACATCATAGACGTTCTTAGATATTTTTTAGACACGTCTACGAGCGTCTATTGACGTCTATTTTCCGACTGGGACTGGCCAGCTACTGCCGCCGTCAAAGGTTATGGTGGGGACCAACCTGGACTGTCCTCGAGTTTGCTGCTGCTGTTGTTGGAGGCAGATGTCCGACATGCGCTGGGGGACCCCCTGATTCTCCTGCTGGACGATGGTGCTGGCTTGCGCCCACTGGCGCAGGATGCCTTGCATGACCTGCATCGAGGACTCCAGAGCATGAAGCGGTCGGTCGGTCGTCGTCCTCCTCCCTCCTCCTTTGGTCACGGTCACGGCGGGGCATTATCCCATTTCTGACACCAATGTGAGGAATGCGGAGCAAGGGAACAGGGAACGATGTGTACTGGTGAAGGGTTTATTGACGACTGGCGCTGGCCGTTGCCAACGACAATACAACAGGAGGGCGCGGGGCGGGTTCCCAGTGATAGGTGATGCACTATTGTTGGTTCTCTTGGCTGCTGGGACCCAGCCAATGATAAAGTTCTGTCACACCTTGGCATTGACCTGCAAAAAAGAACAATATTCAAACGAAAAGTTGTGTTCGACGTGATACGTTGGTCCAGAGATATTTATACAGAACATGATTCTAACCATCGGCAGTACAAGACTGATGTCCTATTGCCAATACTAAATTAAACTACCCCAATATCTCCCACTTTATTTTCCATATTGTACTAAAAAAAGCATCATGAGTGTCGTGCATTGTTAAAATGCTAATCGCCACTTGCTTTAGTCCCCTTAACTTCCTACTGTGCAGGTTGTTTTAACCTAGCACGACGGGCATGCGCTTCTTTTAGGCAACATGTCAAAATGTTCAGACTCACCATAAAAGCCCTTACGGCTCTAATGTTTGCCTCCCCCTCTAAATTCAGCTATTTTACTTATATTTAAATCCTAATTGCTGCTCTATTTGCACAATATCTCTATTAATACCTATTACCAATAGATTATTAAGCTAAAACTGCTTTAAACTATTTCTAAATTGCTACTCCTAGAATGTAAGGGCATTCCCAGTCAAATAAAACAACTGGATTGGACACGACTGTGGGGCGCCTAGGGACTGCTTCTATGCTTAATTAAGCCTATAAACCAACCTGCAATTTCAAATGCACTATCAATATAGTGTCTTCATTTACTTTTGAAAAACAACTCTGTACAATATTTATTTGGTACAATAAACCAGCACAAAACCCTATCCGACCGCCAGTCAGCGCCCGGCGGGTGCATGCTGGGGCACCAATGAGAGCGGGCCAATCACAGCGCAGCGGCGCGCCCGGCAGTTGTCGCTTCGCTCCTTATAGTATCTCTAAGGCAGCAGCAAGACGGGCAACCCGCGCCCATCCCTCGCGAAAGGACGTCGAGGGTTCGCGGTCCTTCGCATACACGCCACGCCATCCCATCAGCCGTGGTTCGAGCGCTCCAACGCCTCCGTCTAGCCACTCTACTCTACCTTCATGTCGGTCACACGGCCAGCCCCAACGCCGGTTTGACGAGGACCCCACCGACCACTCACCTTGACACTTTCGTCGGCTTCGACGGGGGTGTTGGCGGGGGGCGTGGATGGTGTCGGGAAGGGAGGGCGCGTCTTCTTGTGATGCGTGTTCGGGGCACCCGAACACAATGCGACGCCCAGTAGCAGCCTCAACCTTGTTGACGCAAGCTGTTTGGTACGTATCAGGTTCTTCGCCCCGGCCGAAACAAGACCTGCACAAACAGAATGTACTCTGTAAATTAGTGTTCTCAATCGGGTGGGTTAGCTCCTCGTCGGCCTGCCCGACTGCGCTGCCGTCTTCACCCGACCCGACAAGGCTGCGTCGGGTATGTCTAGTGGCCCTCCTGTGAGAGGTGCGCAGAGCTGTCGAGCGGCTGAGAGTTCCCTGGGCGCCGCGAGTCCCGAAATCGCCATGCGCGAGGCTAGGAGCAGACGAGCAGCCATAACTTCCTGCCCTCTACCTCGAGTTTTGAGATATTAATTTCTCTCGCAATCCTCTTCGCACCACCGCGGGACATGACTTATTGGCTGAGCGGTAGCGAAGCCTATTACTCCAGTGATGATCAAAAAGTTTCGCGTCTGTCTGTGTGTGTGTTTGTCTGTCTGTCATCACGATAACTTGAGAACGAATTGAGCCAGCGACCTGGGATTTTCAGGGTCGTTTTGTATCATTGGCTGAGCGATAGCGAAGCCTATTACTCCAGTGATGATCATCAAAAAGTTTCGCGTCTGTCTGTCTGTCTGTGTGTGTGTCTGTGTGTTTGTCTGTGCGCACGATAACTCGAGAACAAATTGAGCTAGCGACCTGGGATTTTCAGGGTCGTTTTGTGTCATAAAAAGACAGATCAAGTTCGAAGAAGAGCATTCTAGCTCAAAAATT
>NW_026267341.1:189430-191123 GCF_000697945.3 Frankliniella occidentalis | reverse complement strand
GGGGGGCTGCGGCACCCATGTGTAGGCGGAGGGCACAGCGACCACGTTGAAGAGCGCGGGGATTGGTGCTAGTGTTGCGCACGGTGACCACGACCGTCCCGTTGTCGCCCGCCATCAGCGAGCTTGTCACTTCAAGACCTAGTGAGTGGTAGAGTTGGACAGGGCGCGCCGTGCAGTCTACACCTGAGACGGTGCAGATGCCAGCGAGAGGGAGCTGAGCATCCGACGAATTTGATCGTTGCGGGGGTCGTCGTCTTCTCACGCTGTCCTCCGCGACTGCCAGTCCGATTAGGTTCAGGGGGAACGTCTGAGCAGCGGGTTGTGTTGTGAGACTACCGTCCCCTTGTGCTTGGGCCCGGAGACCGAGAGGAAGCAGAGGCCTCGCCAACACCACGCCATATGACGTCACAGCCCTTTACCGACACGGCCACGCGGATCTCTCCGCCGACCGGGCCCAGCGGTGTGACTAGCGGCCGTTTCCCGAACTACTGTTGTCGTCTCGGCGGTCGTCCCGTCGGTCATCACGGCGCCCACCCTCCCGGTCCTGCTGTTTGTGCTGGAGACGGTTGGGGCACCGGCGGGCCATCTGGCCAGGCTGGTTGCACTCGTAGCAGCGTTGTGTGCAGTCCGGGGCAAGGGCCATCACTAGGGACCCGAGAGCTGGTCGACCAGGAGCTGCAGCCGTTGCGAGGTGTCCGCTGGACGAGCGCGAGCGTCCACGTGGCTCACCGCAGCATTGTCGCCATCAGCGACAGGGGTAGAGGAGGAGGCGGAGGTGGAGGGAGCAGCCTTGCCAGCTAAGACCTGAGACACATTGTTAAGGGGTGGGCGCTTACTTGGGGGCTCCTGCTCGTCGGCGGCCTCGATGTGAGGGTGTCGGAGAAGGTCTCCGTGCGGTCAATGCGGAGCTGGCGACGAAGATCAGGACTACGAAGGCCGCCGATGAAAGCCGTTCGCGACATGGTTTGGAGCATCAGCTCGGGCCAGGTGGGGTAGGCCACCCGCGTGAGCCTCAGGATCTCCACCCCAAAGTCGCGCACGGACATACCCTGGCGCTGGGTGCGGCGGTCCAGCTCGTCTTCTGCCAGTGGGCCGCACTGAGCAGGGTCACAGTGCTCGTCTAGCCGGGCGCGCAGGGCAGCGTACGAGAGGTAGCTGGCCCGGTGCAGCGTCTGCACGAGGTCAGCGGCGGCGCCGCGCGGGGCTTGGAGAAGGCGACGTCCATTGGTGGCGTCTTCCCACTCATGACCCGGGTCGTTGGCCACGCTCTCAAACTGAGCAAGGAATACCCCAGTCGGAAAATAGACGTCAAGAAGACGTCTATTTGCCATCTAAAAGTAGATACCTAGATGTCTATTATAGACGTCTTAAAGACGTCAATTATGGCCACTTGGTAGATGTCGATAGGACCTTTTACCTAGCTCAAAATTTTTAGCGACAAATGTATGCGTATCTCGGTGAATGCATCTAGGGTGCAGTCAATGAAACTACTGCGATGTGGAACGTTAGGTGGCGCTTAAAAGCCCAAAGGTTACAGAATTCTCCGATGCGGACTATCGTGAATCGTTTCCATCAAATGAATAATTGGAGCTCGGACACCAATGATGTGCCGCGACAAGCCCATATGAACTCGCACAAGTACTTTGAAAAAATTTGACTTCCCTGCCAAGGAAGGTCAATAACATCCTTTTTT
>NW_026267341.1:178064-179386 GCF_000697945.3 Frankliniella occidentalis | reverse complement strand
AAAAAATCAAAAACCACACGTCTCACAAATGACATTTTTAACTATTTATTTTTACATGTTCCTAAGGGGTAACTCACCAAAGTAGAGCCCTTTTGGCGAAAATTTCGTCCGTTTGGCTCTATCTCTAACCGCATGGGCGCAAGAGGGCGTTTTTCACACGGAAATGACCCCAAAAGGTCTTAATGTTTTTCTTTAGATATTTGATGGTCTCTGGTGAGGTTACTCGTCAAAATAAAACTCCGATTAGACAATTTGTGACTTTTGGTGCCGAAGGCACATCTACGACCCTGCCCTTTGCCCGACTCGGGTGTCAGCGCCGCAGGCCTAGGTGGATGTATGCCAGGCGCGTCGCAGCGTAACAGTGTTTCGTGAGATATCGCGAAGCCTGTTACGCGAGACGTGGTCTGGCGTACATCTACCTAGTACTCCGTCTGGTCGGAAAAAACTTTTTCTGTCTGTCTGTGTGTCTGTCTGCACGATAACTCGAGAACGAATTGAGTGAGCGACCTGGAATTTTTAGGGTCGTTTTGTGTCATAAAAAGACAGATCGAGTTCAAAGATGAGCATTCTATCTCAAAAATTCGATTTTTAAAAAATCAAAAGCCACAGGTCCCTAAAATGACTGTTTTTAAAAATATTTTTTTTTTCTGGTTTCCTAGGGGGTAACTCATCAAAGAAGATTTTTGTCCGTTTTGCTCTAGCTCCAACCATTTAGACGCAAGAGGGTATTTTTGACGGAAATAAGCGAAAACCTGTGCAACCATGCATGCTTAGTCTAAGTGACGGGGTTGACGGGCCGGAGGCCCGAATCTTTGTGTACATTTTTGCTCTACCCGACTCGGGCGGGTGTCGGCGCCGCAGGCCAAGGTAGATGTATGCCAGGCGCGTCGCAGCGTAACAGTGTTTCGTGAGATATCGCGAAGCCTGTTACGAGAGACGTGGTCTGGCGTACATCCACCTTGTTATAAACGTAAGGCTCGCAGGAGCTCATAAACTACACTAGATGTACGCCAGACCACGTCTCGCGTAACAGGCTTCGCGATATCTCACGAAACACTGTTGCGCTGCGACGCGCCTGGCATTCATCTACCTAGGCCTGCGGCGCTGACACCCGATTCGGGCAAAAGGCACAGTCGAAGATAGGCCTTCGGCTCCAAAGGACGCAACTTTTAGCCCCAGGATTTTATTTTGACGAGTTGCCCCGCCAGAGACCATCAAATATCTGAGAAACAACATTAAAATGGTTTGGGGTCATTTTCGTGTGGAAATCGCCCCCTGGCGACCTAACGGTTAGAAATAGAGCCAAACGGACAAAATTTTGG
>NW_026267341.1:173280-177908 GCF_000697945.3 Frankliniella occidentalis | reverse complement strand
GACAGGCCAATTTTTAAGCTAGACGGCTCAAAATCAATACAGTTCCTGCTTTTTATAATACAAAGCTACACTAAAAATTTCAGGTACCTAGCTCAAACCGTTCTCGAGTTATCGTGATTACAGACAAACACACACACAGACAGACACGAAACTTTTTGATCATCACTGGAGTAATAGGCTTCGCTATCGCTCAGCCAATTAATATGTCAATTATTATTATTTCTAACCAGAGGATGAGTGTGGACTGGTGTCTTGTCCTTTAGTAGGAGACATCCTCAAACACATGAAACCCTATGTGTGTCAAGAAGGCGATGATGGTGTCGATTTCTACGGCAGTTCTCCAATCGTTGCCAAAGCTTGGCTCCCCTTGCGGAGGAATGCTAAAATGGTCAGCTATTCTGTTCAACTCACTGAGGACATCCGAAGGAAGCGGCATCCTGGACCTGATGAGTTGACGATGCCTCCAGTAAAAAGATTCCGGGAATTCTTCGGGAGTGAACATCCCTGCTGTCTCTTTTGAAAAGTGACCGGATGTTTGGACCATCTCTTGGAAAAACCTGCATGTGTTAGAGGACCCCAGTCTTATTGTCCACGGATGATTCACACCTCTAGCCCCAGCATGATGAGGTGGAATGTTCGTGAAGAGAATTTCCGCCTTTGGGGCCGTCGGAACCACATCAGTGGCTATTTCGTCTGAAACCCCACCTCAGAGGCTCCAGGGTGTGTGGGGGTCCATTCGTCCCTATCCTCACCATTGACCTCCATGGCATCTTGAGCGGCTATGCGAGTAGCATAGCTTTGGAAGGTGTGTACTGAACCAAAGGGAGAAGCCCCCTCTTGTTGTTGTGCCTGTCGGACCTTCTCAGCAAGGGTAAGTTTCTTCCGTGTTGGGGGTTCCCTTCGGGGTGCTGGATCAGGAGCAGGTCCTGCTTTCTTCCTTGCCACCACCTGCTGATCACGTGCTTGGGGCTCCTCGGAGGTAGAGGTAGCGTTCAATACCCTCATCCTTTCTGCAAATGATATGACTACTGGCGGATCTTTCTGTTTCGAAGCCTTGGGCTTGGCTGTGATCTTCACAGGTGCCTTCTCCGGTGCTTTGACTGGAGCAGAGACAGGTCTCGCGGGGGCAATGGAAGCAGGGGCCTGACGGGACGAGAGCATAGTCTTGATCTCAGCAAGCTCTTTCTCAATTGCCTTAGCTCGCATCTCAGCAGTGGCGGCTCGTTTCAGTATCTCCTCTGTTGTGATCTCCTGCTGGCGGAGATCCTCTTCCATGGCACTCAAAGAACGTGTGAGACTCTCTCTTTCTTTGTCAATCGTCTCTATGTGATCAGTCATCATAGATATTTGCTGCTCCATGACAATCAGTGGCTTCCTCACATCCACGTTGACGAACTCAAACATCTCTTTGCGGGTCCTTTCTCCAACCTCGAACGTCCCATGCATGCACAGGACACAGAGCATTATCAGACCGAGAAATTCTGTCTCGTCTTTATCTCGATCCTCTGGCTTCTGTTGGAGGATGTCTAGGTACTCACTGAGCTTCATGGGTCTTATGGTGTGACTCAGCCTCTGCATAAGATCAAAAGCTGCATCATGCACCTTCGGATCTGCTGCAATCCACTCCCTCATAAGGAGGTAGAGCTTCGCAGTTTCTGGGTTCGCATCAACCCCCAGAGACGCTTGATCTGCTTTGGAGGTTTCTCCGAGCCCACATAAGTCCGCCGGGGCTTCTTCAGCAGAGTCGACAGCGAACTTGGCTCTCAAATGCTGGATCTGGGTTGCAAGACCCGAAGGGAGAGTGGTGTCCTTTGTGTTCTCCTTAGGGGCTTCAGGAGGTGGAGGGACTTTGGCCTTGTTAGACTTAATCTCAGTGAGAGCGAGAACCCACCCCAACATCGCCATCGTAGACGGAGTCAGAACTGCACTCCAGTTTGTAAGGCCAAGATCCAGCCAGTCTGATATTGAGGCTTTAGGAATGACCTTACTTTCTCCTAACGAGAAGCTGCAAAGGTCAGTCAACAACGTCTTCACCGGTTAGTCCACAGGCTTCCTTGCCGTAGAGACTTCTTCGAAGATCTTCATGATATGGGCTGAATCATAGGCCAACTGGGGATTCTCTTTGGCAGAGGTGATAACCTCCAAGAGTGAGTCCCTAGAGCTGCCCATGATCACCGGGCTCAGAGGGTGTAGTTCCTCTGGATCCGACCCAGTGGTCCTCGGGACAGTCGCTACGATGGTGCCATCCAAGTTCTCTCCATCCTCGTCTTCAGAGAGCCCTGCATTAGCAACATCCTCTCTCTCCTGCGCTAGACCAAAGAGCTCTTCATCCAGCAACTGCTCTCCATCAAACTTCCTGCGTCAGACATGTCCATGGCAGTTGACCAATCACCTGATGCTGCTGCCTGAGATGCCGTGTGCGGCAGGTGTGAACCAAGATAGATCTTGTTTTGCCCACGTGGAGGAGGTTGGCAGTTGATCGCCAGGGGGGGATCGAGGATTGTTAAGATGCAGGAAACGTCTCTACAGCTTTGCAACCCCGAGAGATCGCAACAGCTCGTGCGTAAACTTCTCTCAACTCAGGTGGAACGAGACCAGGAGCTGGTGCAGGAACGTTCTCGGCTAGAACAGTTAGAATATTGAATCCTAATTGACTCGGCCTGTTGAGCCCTAGCACCTCTACAGATACGCGTTTGCCTTCTCCAGCCAAGAGATCGTTGACTCCTTGATCTACAATAGTGTCTTGTTCGTTGCTCATTGAAGGGTGATATAGATGTCCGCACACGATCGCTAAAACAGCGATAACAAATCCGTGTTTGGACTTCTGTATCCTCAGTCAAGTACCCTGAGGATATATCTGCTTGCATAAATAAGTACACTGAGAGGACTGTGGACAGGGATATTGATGACAAATTCCATTTTAAGTATATTCTACCTGAGGCTATTATTGATGCTGTAAATTCCATAAGGTCAAATGCAATAGGTGTAGATCAGATTCCTGTAATATTCATCAAACGATGCCTGTGTGCAATTCTTCCTGTGTTGGATCATCTGCTGAACTTTAGTCTTCAAAATTCTACATATCCATCTATATGGAAAATGGCAAACATTTTACCCATTCCTAAAGTGAAGAACCCTGCAGAAGCCAAAGACTATCGACCTATTAGTACCTTATGTGTCTTGGGAAAAGTGTTGGAAAAAATAGTCCATAAGCAAGTCTGTGAATACTTAAATGGAAGTAACCTGCTACCTGAGTTCCAATTTGGTTTTAGACAATTCCACAGTACCACCACTGCACTTATACGAGTGACTGATGATATGAGGAATTCCTCATGCATGAATTTATCATGCATGATAAAGCATAGCGAGTTCCGTTTTCTTCTTCCCCGCATCCAGCTTTACCGGAATGCTTTATTCTGGGACATAAAGCCTTTGTTGCGATTTACTAGAGCATTTTGTCTTTTTCACGTTGTTTTTGCCAAGAAATGACCCATAGCGCCGAAACAGTACAAGATTGTACAAGAAATTGACGAAATTTTCACCCACGGGGTGCTTCATTCACGAGTTACCTCTTTGAAGCGCATAAAAAAATATTTGAAAAAAATTATTGGCTGAGCGATTAGCGAAAAAGTTTCATTCTGTCTGTCCGCACGATAACTCGAGAAGGAATTGAGATAGCGATCTGGGAATTTCAGGGTCGTTTTGAATCATAAAAAGACAGATCGAGTTCGAAGATGAGCATTCTAGCTCAAAAATTGAATTTTTAAAAATCAAAAACCGCAGGTTGCAAAATATTTCTTATTTCAAATTCTTTTATATGCTCTTACAGGGGTAACTTGTAAAAGTAGAATCTTACGGACGAAAATGTCGTCCGTTTTGCTCTGTCTTGTACCGTTTCGGCGCTATAGGGTATTCCGCTGCAAGCGAACCGGAACCTAAAGAAGAAAAGCATGACTGCCCGATCTGTTTCCTCCTGAACGCTGATTGGTCAACGATGACCTTGGTATGCCGGTCAGCCAATGAGCCCGCGAGGGAAGCAGATCAAGCAGTCATGCTTTTCTTCTTTAGGTTCCGGTTCGCTTGCAGCGGAATACCCTCTTGGCGAAAATAACGTAAGAAGACAAAATGGTCTATTAAATCGTAAAACAGGCTCCATGTCACTGAATTGTAAAGGGCGTACTTAAACCACACGTTACGGGTCGAACCACACCCTCTTTTGGGCTTAAGGGTCCCTAGATTATGTAGTATCACCAAAACGTTGATTTTTACATACCCATCTGACCAAATTCGAACTTTTAATGAAAACCGTTCCCCAGACAAAGAAAATCCGGGCAAGTACCAGGCAGGTTCCGGGCAACCCTCGGGCAGCCCCCGGGCAACCCCCGGGCAACCCCCGGGCAACCCCCGGGCAACCCCCGGGCAACTTCCGGGCAACACCGGGCAACATCCGGGCAACTTTGGGCAACCTCCGGGCAAGTACCGGGCAACCTCCGGGCAAGTACCGGGCAACCACCGGGCAACTTTCCTGCTTTGTAACCAGTGCGGAGACCAGAGGGGTGGAGGGCATCAGGCTGACAGCGGCCGGCTCATTGAGGCAAGGGGCGGGCAACCTCATACGCAACTTACGG
>NW_026267341.1:169633-172905 GCF_000697945.3 Frankliniella occidentalis | reverse complement strand
GTTGCCCGGATGTTGCCCGGTGTTGCCCGGAAGTTGCCCGGAGGTTGCCCGGGGGTTGCCCGGGGGTTGCCCGGGGTCTGCCCGAGGGTTGCCCGGAACCTGCCTGGTACTTGCCCGGATTTTCTTTGTCTGGGGTTACCGCACAGCAGAAGTTTCATGTTCCTAATTTTACAGTAACAACTCGAAAAGGAATTGAGCTAGCGACCTGGGATTTTCAGGGTCGTTTTGTACTATTTAAAGACAGGTCGAGTTCAAAGATGAGCATTCTAGCTCAAAAGTTGGATTTTTTTAAAAATCGAAGACAAGGGTTACCAAAAAATGACGTTTTTTGAAAAAAAAAAAATTATGGTTTCCTAGGGGGTAAGTCATCAAGGTAGAGCCCTATGGGCGAAAATTTTCGTCCGTTTTGCTCTAGCTCAAACCGTTGAGGCGCTAAAGGGTGTTTTTGACGAAAATAAGCGAAAAAATATACTAGCTATGTGTACGCCAGACCATGTCTCGCGTAACAGGCTTCGCGATATCTCACGAAACACTGTTACGCTGCGACGCACCTGGCGCACATATAGCTAGGCCTGCGGCGCTGACACCCGAGACGAGTTAAGGAGAGTGTATAGGGAAAAAGGGCCTTCCGGGCCCAAAATTTGACATACTCAACCCATTTGTCGGGGTGTTTTTACTCTAAAAATTAGGGACATGAAACTTCTGCTGTTCGGTAACGGTTTTCATTAATAGTTTGAATTTTGACAGATTGTTATGTAAAAATCAACGTTTAAGAGATACTAGGTAATCTAGGGACCCTTAAGCCCAAAAGAGGGTGTAGTGCGACCTGTTTTTTTTAAGTATTACACCCTTTACAATTCTGTGACATGCAGCCTTCTTACGATTTAATGGACCATTTTGTCTTTTTCACGTTGTTTTCGCCAAAAAAATGCCCCATAGCGCCGAAACGGTACAAGATAGAGCAAAACGGACGAAATTTTTGTCCAAAGGGCTTTTTTTGACGAGTTACGCCTTAGGAACCCATAAAAAAATATTTGAAAAAAATACATTTTGCAACCTGCGGTTTTCGATTTTCTAAAAAGTCAATTTTTGAGCTAGAATGCTCATCTTCGAACTCGATCTGTCTTTTTGTGATACAAAACGACCCTAAAATTCCCAGATCGCTCTCTCAATAGGGTATTCCAATGGAGCGCGGAGCGGAAGCAAGAAGAACAAAAACGGAACGGGGCAAGGCGCCCGCGCCGTCCCCCTCTCCTCTACGAGACGGAGAGGGGGAGCGCCCGGGGAGGAGTGGGGGCAGGCGGGGAGGAGTGCGGGCGCCTTTCCACGTTCCGTTTTTGTTCTTCTTGCTTCCGCTCCGCGCTTCATTGGAATACCCTATTCTTTCTCGAGCTATCGTGCGGACAGACATACAAACAAACAAACAGACAAACAGAATGAAACTTTTCCGGTCAGTGGAGTAATGGGCTTCGCTAATCGCTCAGCCAACAACCCTGCATGCTTAGTCAAAGTGACGAGCCGTTGACGGGCCGGAGGCCCGTATCAATGTGTACATTTTTGCACTACCCGACTCTGGTATCAGCACCGCAGGCCAAGGAAGATGTATGCCAGGCGCGTCGCAGCGTAACTGTTTTTCGTGAGATATCGGAAAGCCTGTTACGCGAGACGTGGTCTGGCGTAAATCTACCTTGTAGTAGTGAGGTATTTTCCAAATTAGAAGAACAAGAGGAATAACGTCTGCTCCCGGACCATCACAATGCCTCGACCAATCAGAGAGAGCCTCTCTCGGCCTCTCTCGTGGCCTGCTCCAGAGAGGCCGTCTCTGATAGATCGAGGCTTTGTGATGGTCCGGGAGCAGACGATATTCCTCTTGTTCTTCTAATTCGGAAAATACCTCATTAATTATCAAGTGTATAGAATGTAAGGTGGCAGGTGCACTTCGAGATGGATTTAAACTAGCTAGACCACGTCTGGCCTAACAGGCTTCGCGACATCTCACGAAACACTGTTACGCTTGTAGACACAGTTTTTTGATACGAGGTAAATGTACGCCAGACCACGTCTCGCGTAACAGGCTTCGCGATATCTCACGAAACACTGTTACGCTGCGACGCGCCTGGCATACATCTACCTTGGCCTGCGGCGCTGACACCCGAGTCGGGTAGAGCAAAAATGTACTCAAAGATTCAGGCCTCCGGCCCGTCAACCCCGTCACTTGGACTAAGCATACATGGGTGTACATTTTTTCGCTTATTTTTGTCAAAATACCCTCTAGCGTCTAAATAGTTGGAGCTAGAGCAAAACGGACAAAATTTTCGCCCAAACGGGCTCTACTTTGATGAGTAACCCCCTGGGAAACCAGAAAAAACTTTTTTAACAACAGTCATTTTTGGGATCTGTTGATTTTGATTTTTTAAAAATCCAATTTTTGAGCTAGAATGCTCATCTTCGAACTCGACCTGTCTTTTTTTGGTAGAAAACGACCCTGAAAATCCCAGGTCGCTCATTCAATTCGTTCTCGAGTTATCGTGCGGACAGACAGACAGCGCGTGCCACCCTCGTGAAAAAATCATTTTGGGGACCTGTGGATTTTGATTTTTTAAATCCAATTTCTGAACTAGAATGCTCTTCTTCGAACTTGATCTGTCTTTTTATCACACAAAACGACTCTGAAAATCCCAGGTCGCTAGCTCAATTTGTTTTCGAGTTATCGTGCGTACAGACAAACAGACACACACACACAGACAGACGCGAAACTTTTTGGGCATCACTGGAGTAATAGGCTTCGGTAATCGCTCAGCCATCAAGAATTGTTAACGTTCAAGACGCGGGTTTGTAAAAGGGCGTGGGTTGGGGGCTGATTTTCCGCGCCCAGCACCTGGACTTACCGTGGGGTCAGGTGTGCTGGGGGCATCCGACCTATCCCGGACAACACGGCCTTGGTAGGGAGCGCCCCGCTGACATAGTGTCTCTAATTTCAATCGTCCTTTGCATTATTCTGTTATTACCACGTTCGTTACAATCGTCGATTCTATATTTTTTATTGATGTTCATGGCTGCACAGGACTCCGTTAAGACCCTAAAGTCATCGACCGTAGCTCGGCTGCATGTTCGGAGGGTTTTACTTTCTGTATGTCTAGCAAAAGTTTTATTTCGTTTTGAATTCTGTCTTAATGGTTGGGGAAGAGCGAAAAAAGTTATCTTGCTTCTCTTTCTGTCGCATTAGTTTTTATTCTTTTTGAATTTTTTCTCAGTCTAAAATAAATTTTAGA
>NW_026267341.1:166760-169583 GCF_000697945.3 Frankliniella occidentalis | reverse complement strand
GTAGTCAAACGGCTGACCATCCTCATCGACAGACGGCAGACAAACGTCAGACAAACCACAGCCAGACCGCAGTCCATCGGCAGTCGATCCTCAGCCCAGTTAGACTGAGGATTGACTGCCGTTTGTCTGCGGATTGGCAAATGCGTTACCAGACTTTGGAGCCTCAGACAATCTTCAGACAATCCTCTGCAAGAGATGAAAATGAAAGCAATCGTCTCGGCCGGGCAGCTGCCGCCGGCCCAGTACCGAACCCCGGCCCACGGAGTGGGAGTCGGAGTGCTTGCCCCCTTGGCCAGAGAGAGGTCGCTGAGAGACGAGCGCGGCGAAGGCAGGTGCTGGAGTCTGTTGGCGGCGGCCTAGCCAAGATGGCGTTGCAACTATTATAAATTTATAAAACGTTGTATATGTATCGGCCAACATGAAATAATAAGTTTATCGGAAGCGTTGGAGAGACGAGCTCGGCGAAGGCAGGTCACGGCAGAGTGAGATGGGGGCACCTTTGCCAAACGGTACGTAATTCTCTTGTGTGTAGGGCTATCATAATCCGCTCTAATATTTGAAATATAAAAGCATCCATTGGAAACAATGACAGAATTAGATTCCGCCGGCTCCACACCCAGAAGACCGTTTAGTCCATATAACCAAATTCAAAACCGACGAAATTTTAGCTCTTGGGACTAAAATTTTATTCGTGCCGATGAAATAATTTGGTCTAGATGACTTAATTTGATTGGTGCGACTATATTTAGTTAAAAATAGGGTTACTAAATTTTAGTCGGTTTTAGGAACTAAATTTTGGTTCTTACAACCCTGATTTACTTGTATCAACTAAATGGTTCTCTGGGTGCAACGCTTCCGATAAACTTATTATTTCATGTTGGCCGATACATATACAACGTTTTATAAATTTATAATAGTTGCAACGCCATCTTGGCTAGGCCGCCGCCAACAGACTCCAGCACCTGCCTTCGCCGCGCTCGTCTCTCAGCGACCTCTCTCTGGCCAAGGGGGCAAGCACTCCGACTCCCACTCCGTGGGCCGGGGTTCGGTACTGGGCCGGCGGCAGCTGCCCGGCCGAGACGATTGCTTTCATTTTCATCTCTTGCAGAGGATTGTCTGAAGATTGTCTGAGGCTCCAAAGTCTGGTAACGCATTTGCCAATCCGCAGACAAACGGCAGTCAATCCTCAGTCTAACTGGGCTGAGGATCGACTGCCGATGGACTGCGGTCTGGCTGTGGTTTGTCTGACGTTTGTCTGCCGTCTGTCGATGAGGATGGTCAGCCGTTTGACTACGGTTTGGCTACCGATAGACTGACGATTGACTGACGATGACCTGCCGTTTAACTGCGCTTTACTTACGAATTAACCGTCACCCTCGACAAGATTCAGACAACATTCAGGCTAAAACTTTGCCTCGGGAGTGCATGAGGAATGTTTGCTCTGCGTACGTCAGACCACGCGAAATGACCCCTTTGCGATCTGTGCAGAATTCAACGCGAACAAGGAATAGCAAACGCTTTCTGTATGCTTCCTGGAACGCTTTCTGTATGCTCAAACGACTCATCCGCAACCAAAAAGCAAACAATTTATTTCAGATCGGGCACTCGTTTCAACTGGAGGAACGTTTACTCGTAACGATAGTTGATTGGTCCGTCGAGCACTTACTGCGTACGAATTGATGGCGGCACGCTGCGTGGCGAGGGCGAGCACGGCGGCGGGCACGACGCAGACGAGCACGGCCAGCGTCGCGTTCCTCATGCTGCTACTGACACCTGCGGTTAACAAGTGAGCTCGCGGGCCCACGACTCGCGTGGTCTGCAGAGACCGCGGTCCTTTTTGAAATTTGTTCAAACCTTACGTGTTAACTTGCACATACACGCGACCTGCGACATGCACGCTGCCGTGGACCAGTTGACCCCCACCCCCCACCTACCTTCCTCCCCCCTACCCTCTCTCTCTCTCTCCTGCTGCTGCTGCTCCTGCTGCTGCTCCGGCTGCTCCTGCTGCTGCTGCTCCCCAGCCCCCGCCGTGGTGACACAATGCCTGGTCCCCCTTGAGCCTATCCCGGGACCCATAGAGTGAGATGCTCGGCGTCAGATCTTTGCCTCCAAATTACACGTTAGTCCGAGTTATGTCCCGTGTTGCATGCGATTGCCGCGAGCTGATAATGCATAGCCCCGCTGCCCGGTAGCAGGCAGCGCTGCAGGTGTCCGAAATTATACGCCGCTTGCATTCGCAGTGCTATTCGCAAGCACAATAACATATCGTTTGTCCATTCACTTTGCATTTGCCTTAATCTAAAGTTATCGCCGCGCTATCGTTTATTCCAATCATATTTTTTTTCAATCCGCTATATCTTTTAGCCTGCGGTGTGACAAGTACGACTCTGTTTAGAGCCTCTGTGTAGTGTACAATTCGCTATCTCATCTTTTCTATTTTGTCCTGTCCTGGTTAATAATAATTCTGGCGAAATACGTCTCTGAAAGCGTATAAACTCTGTTAAAGTCTTACGAAGAAAAATGCCAAATCCTTCGGAATACGAAGGATTTGAAAGCTTCGTAAGGGGCAAATCCTTCGTAGGTACGAAGGATTTGGCATTTTGCTTCGTAAGGTTTTAACTGTGAACCTTCCACGACTCGTCGCAAAATTTGCGCTTACAGAATGTGCGTGCGTGCTGTCCTTTTCATGTGTCGTACAGTGTAGCCGCGGTGTGCGCGCTGCGGCTCCACCCGCTAACCTCAGACAAGAGTAACACCTTTATGGAAGGGGCTGTCACCGACATTTTTATTATTTTCTCTCTTCTTTTCCCCTCCATTCGCGCG
>NW_026267341.1:161259-166710 GCF_000697945.3 Frankliniella occidentalis | reverse complement strand
ACCTTTTAGTGCTCAGTTTTGAACTGAACCAAATAAAATAAACTTTACAGATTTAATAAAACAGAAGCAATACGACGCAATTTATTACCCAACAGCATAGGGTGCGTGGTTGGGCCCTCCACCGTGCTGAATGAGACCACCATTGTTTTCCATACAGAGCTGGATCCGCTGCACAAAGCTTCTCACATTCCGCAGCATGTAAGGAGTAATCAGGCGGCACGCATCATTTATCCTCTGCAGCAGCACTCTATTCTCAGGGGGCGTCATGAAGACACGGTCCTTAATGAGACCCCACAGGAAAAAGTCGGGGGAAGTCAAGTCGGGAGACCGCAGCGCCCTATCAGTACCTGCTCCACCTGCAGGAGCGTGCAATCTGATCCACCTGTAAAATTTTAAAAATCTTCTTAAAAGCAGATCGCATGGTATTGTTTAAATTAGTTATGTTGGGTGCAGAAGAGGATAATTTCGCGACTTTCAATTGAATTTTTGTGAAAACGGTTGGTGCTGTCCTCAGGAATAGAGAACATAAATACCTATTTGGGCAATCCCGGTTGAGTAGTCCTCGTGCTGCTAAGGACGTGTGGGCAAGGTGGTCATCCTGCTGGAACCACATATCTCTTCGGATTTCCAGAGGAAGGTCTTGAACAAGATGGTGCAGCTCGTGGTTTAAGAAGTCTGCATACTCCCCAGCTGTGACGTTGTTGGGCCAAATATAGGGGCCGACGACAAAATCGTCAACGATCCCGGCCCAGATACTCAAAGAAAAGTGCCCCTGTCTTCGATTATCCTGAAACATAGGCCGTAACATAATTTTGAATACGTTTCTTTAAAAAGTCGAACTAATTGACCTGGTAGCAGTGAGGATTGTTGCCCTTTGCTTACCAGTGACGAGTGTTGTGGCGGTTGGTGGTACCGTCACTATCTGGAAAGTGCATTCGTCCGTAAACATAATGTTACGGACAAAGATGTCCTCTCCCGGGTCGGCAACATTTTCAATCTAGGAAAGGAAAGAAATTACCAAAATGCACGGGAAATAGAACCCTATGGCCCAAGCCTTTACATACACTTTTATTCCGTACGCCAGACGCCAGGCTTTACCGAGGTGTAGAGGTAGTCAAGTTTATAACAATTCAGGCAAACCACTAACCTTGTCCAAAAACCAATCGCACATGTTCAGACGACGATCTGGATGAGGAGCATTTAGCTTCTGGTGGTGGCTTACTTTGAAGGGGTGCATCTCAGGGTCCCTCAAGATCCTCCACATCATTGTATGGTGTGCACCCATATCAGCTGCAATCGCTCTAGTGCTGGTGTGGGGATTTAGAGCCGCATTTAATACGTAGGAGTACGTGCAGCAGCCCGTAGTGGCTGAGCTTTAGTCGTTCCCTTATAAAAATATTCTGTACCGAAATCAGTCCGATTTTCGGACAGTCCGAGACGGCATCCCGGACCTTGCCGAGAATACTACCGAAAATGTGTCAAATCAGCAAGTTTTCGGACTGTCCGATGCCCGTGCCCGGACGTATTTCGGACAAGTCCGAATGGTCCAACCGGCTTAAAAAAAAGCTGGACGAGCGGGATTCGTTCCCTCACCTGTCGGTCACCGGGTCCCTTGACCGACCCTCTTACCAACTTTTTTTTTTTTAAACACATTTATTAACATAAAGTTTAACAGCAGTAACAATAACAGTAACAAGTAGTTTTTTTTAAAAAAAAAGTGAGTTAATAAATATTGGAGGATCACAGATTATTATTTTTACATTGCGTAAAGTAGTACATACAAATCGTTGAGATCATTTTTTTTTCACTGTAGCTGCGATTTTACACACTTATAATTCTATCTGATATTTTGATTTGTTTTCTAGTTTTATTTTTATATTCTTTAGTTTACTTTCAAAGTTTGTAATGTCTGGGTTGCTAGTGTTTATGAGGTAATGCACAGTATTTCCAAGTAGCCATGTAAATGTTACTTCTTTGGGGGGCGGAATCCCCATATCTGGGGTAATCAAGAGTTCTGCCTGAAATTCATCTGACCTACGTCCTGTCCATGCCTCAAGCTTTCTGCTGACCCATCTCCATATAGCCTTCCTGGCTGGCCCACACCCACACCCTACAAGCTTGTGGCAGACGCTTTCAACCAAATGTTTTCTTTCCCCTTCCTAGAGATAAGAAAACAAACAGATTTTCGTCGACCAAGTTAATCGTCATCATGGAACGACTGGAGGGAAGATGTATTTCGCTTGAACCCTCAGGAACCCTGTTGCCCATCCTCTGCAGCATAAGGTCTGGAGAGATGAAGAACTTTCCGCACACGCGACTTCAACCGCTCTTTTCGCCAGGTGTAGTGTGCCACCCATATCAGCAATCCCAGCATGCTAAGACTCGATGCCACAAGGCTCAAGGAGTCCCAAGTGCTGAGATCTCCAACCTCAGGAATGGCTTCAAACACTCCCTCTCTAAGTGACCACTCGGTCTGGAACCCTAATTCAGTTTGAACTGGAGTTGCCTCCACAAGTCGTGATGTGTTCCAAGTTAACACCCTGATCTCAACAGTGGTATAGTCTCCCACACTGGTGTGTACAGCCTCATGTCTAGGAGACTTGATAATGTGTCCCTGTAGACTGATTACTGAAAACTCATCGTATGAGATGGTCCTCAGCACATGTGGATCGACCTTCATCTGCTGCTTTGAAGGAATGTTCCTGACCTCTGTGATCACCTCATAGTCAGAGACGCCTCGCAGTATTAAGGTAGAAGGGGTTGGATGTATCACTACTTCCGAAGCTTGATTCTTGTATATCACAGAACAATGACTAGTGTCGACATCCTGCAAAATGTGGTCCAGACATACACTACGATTAGACACTTCAGGAATAGTGTGCCGGCATATCAACACTGATTCTCGATGGTGACATCATTTGAGGTCGAGTTCCATCGGAATGGACAACATCTGTCCTGAAGGTGACCTATCTTGCAAGACAAAGAATTGGTCTGGTAAGTCCAGAAACGCCCATCTGCCTGT
Source organism: Frankliniella occidentalis (assembly GCF_000697945.3). NCBI lineage: Eukaryota > Metazoa > Arthropoda > Insecta > Thysanoptera > Thripidae > Frankliniella > Frankliniella occidentalis. The sequence goes on along the minus strand of NW_026267341.1, from coordinate 163,688 downwards.
TGTGGTATCCATAAACCCATAATTGTGAACTTCATACACCGGAGAGATGTCACTGGATAGCAAATGGGGAGTTTGTAGGAGAAACGAGACTGTCCTCTGTTTCTTATCAAAGGACAGGAGGTACGAGGTGGTGACAGCGTAGAAAAGGTCCCTGTCCCGAGTAAAGACCGTTCCCATCAGAGCTCCCCCTGGGGATGTGAGCTCGTCCAAAAGTTTGCCAGGAACTAACCTGCCATCTACTCTGCCCTTGAGCGCTTCATCTAACAAGGGAACCCCGCCAAGTGTAAATCCCCGATATTCATTCTACTTTGGGAAATTGTTGGTCTAAATATGTCATTGAAGGACACATCAAAGATTTTTGCTTAAATTCATATTTAGGGGTCATTTTGGGTATTTGTTCAAAAAGCTGCTTTTTCCATTATTTTTTAAAACTTTCAAGAAAGTTTTCTATGGGGTAACTCGTCGAATTGCGGCCCTTTGGGCGAAAATTTCGTCCGTTTTGCTCTATCTGAAGCCGTTTAGGCGCTACCGCCACGTTTAGGAGGGGAAATGTACGGGAATCACTAGGGCTTAAGAGAAGCGATTGTGAAAAGCAGTCCCACAAAAAATGTTATAAAACAAAAGTTAAAGAGCTTTCATTTTTCTACAACTTTTGTTTTATAACATTTTTTGTGGGACTGCTTTTTACAACAGCTTCTCTTAAGCCCTAGTGATTCCCGTACATTTCCCCTCCTAAACGTGGCGGTAGCGCCTAAACGGCTTTAGATAGAGCAAAACGGACGAAATTTTCGCCCAGAGGGCCGCAATTTGACGAGTTACCTCTTAGGAAGCATTCTTGAAAGTTTTAAAAAATAATTGAAATAGCAGCTTTTTGAACAAATACGCAAAATGACCCCTAAATATGAATTTAAGCAAAAATCTTTGACGTGTCCTTCGATGACATATTTAGACCAACAATTTCCCAAAGTAGAATGAAAATCGGGAATTTACACTTGGCGGGGTTCCCTTGTAAGACTGCATGAACATGTGATATCCGAAGCTTCTCACAAATGAGGTAGAAGACTGCAGCAAATGATGCTCTCGATGAGCATACTTCTTCTCTTATGGAGTCAATTATCTGACTTTGAGTTTCAGCCCTCATAAGTATGAGTCTTTCCAACTTGTGTAGCCTGTGGTCGATACTCATCCGAGTGTCATTGATGAATTGTCGAGCCAGGTGTTGATTGCGAGAGAGTGCCTCGGTTGCTGATTGAAGTTGTGATATCACCACCCCATTTTTCATAGCTAAGCTAACTCCCGCCAGTCCTGCAACAAGGCCTCCCATACCAAGAAACCGTTTGTTTCTGCGTGATCGAGCTTCTGGGGGTGCATGTCCACCACACAGCATTGGGTTATCTTTACAAACTGCATTGATGGTCAGTTGCCCGTACCCATTTACAAGGCTCCAAACTGATGCCCAAGGATCTGAGTCATGAACAACCTCTTCTGTCCAATTGCATTTACCTCTGAGGGAATTGTCACGGAATGGCGAGTTAAGATGAAGCACTAATGTGTGGAACACATCCCTCAATGCATGAACAGCAACGGTTTTACCTTCAATCACGATTCCCCCATGGGGAACGACTGTTACATAGGATAACACTAGTGGCAGTAGGTCAAATATGATTATTTTGTGTAGTGTATTCATTTTGATGTGTCGTTGTCGAACTGAGCTACGCTGACGGCTGAGAAGAGACCACACAGGAGAGCCTCTTCAGCTGGGCTCAGAATCTCTTCCGAGACGAGCGCTGTAACCAACGAACGAATCAGCGCATCGTCATGCGGTTTTCGGCAAATGCTTTTGCATCGCACGAAATGTTCTGTTCAGGTCATGAAGAACGACCTTTTTGAAAAATAAAATATGCCTGTTTAGTTTACTCAAATTGAAAGAGGAAAATTGCCAGCACAAAATAAAATAAAATTTTGTCCTATAATTTCCCTGGCGCTTTCAGTGCTCAGCAAAAAGTTGAATTTGCGTTATAGGTGGATTAAACAAATTTTCATAATTTATTAAAATCATTGTATGGATAAAGTTTGCCAATTTTCACAAAAAAAGTACAAGTCTTTTGTGCTTAAACAGCTCGAGACCGTCCTGTGACGACCCGGGTTGATAGTCGGACTGTCTTCGGACTGTCTTCGGACGGTCCGGACCGGACTACCGGACTTATTAGGGACTGTCCGGTAGCATCGGACTTTTTACGGACAGTCCTGGGTGCCGAGGGCTACTTTCGGACAGTCCGGGATCGGACTCGGATTGCTGACGGACTGTCCTGGAACATATTTGGAAGTGTCCGAGACGATCGGACTGCTTTTGGAACAGTCCCGGACGAGTTTCGGAATGATTTCGTTTTATAAGGGTTAGTGTTAAAATTCTCAAATGTAACGGTTAA
>NW_026267341.1:159747-161209 GCF_000697945.3 Frankliniella occidentalis | reverse complement strand
TGGAAATGCAAGTGTGTGAATGTCGCTCACCTGCAGATGAGCGACATTCCATTCGTACACTTAGGGGGCTAAAGGTGTGAATTTTTCCTAGAAAATTCACACGTTTACCCGAGGGGTCCGCAAGTACGGTCTGCCGGTGTACACATATGGTGGGCTTCCTAGTTTTCCTAGGTTTTCCTAAGGTTTTCCCGGTCTTCCCAACTTTTTCTTGGTTTTCCCAATATCTTGGTTTTCTGAGATTTTCTAAAGGCTTCCCCCAGTTTTATGCGGCTTTCTCGCATTTTCATCGGTCTTCCCTGACATTTCCTGGTCTTCCTTACAATTTCTAGGTCTTTCCTAAAGTTTTTCCGGTCTTCCCTTATATTTTTCGGTTTTCCGTCACGTTTGTGGCCTACGGTTTTATCGGTCTTCTACGGTTTTCTTCAGTCTTCCTAGTGGTCTTCCCGGTCTTCCCAGTTTTCCGGGCGGCCAGTGTACACGCTCGAACCTAGTTGCGGACCCCTCGCGTTTACCCCCCTAAGTGTACGAATGGAATGACATTCACACACTTGCATTTCCAGTGTGAGCTAGAATGCTCTTCTTCGAACTCGATCTGTCTTTTTATGATACAAAACGGTCCTGAAAATCCCAGGTCGCTAAAAAGCAATAACAATAATTAGTTTGCTGCTGTAAAAATAAACACTTTCATTCCTCTTTACTTGATTATTTGTCGAGGTGTAGATGACTCCTCTGCTAGTGTACACCCCTAGTTCTGTCCAATAGGGTATTTCGGGTAAGTGAAGCAGCGGAAACGGAGCGGCCGAGCCGCTGCTGGATCCGTCTCAGCCTGCAAACTGCACTTGCGCATCATAAACTGCGCCGCCCCGCCGCCTACCCCTGTCCCACGCGCATCAGCAGCAGGGATGCAACCAGCGGTGGACTATGGGCAGTTCCGTTTCCGCCGCTCCGCTTACCCGAAATACCCTATACAAAATATAATTCTAATCAATTCAATTAATAGGGTGTCCCTTTAGAGCGTGGAGCGGAACTAAGAAGAACAAGAACGGATACAGAGAGCGGTGGTGGGGTGGTGGGGGCGGGCGCGCGGAGGAGCGGCGGACGGGCTGGGAGGCTCCCCTACCACCCGCCGCCCCGGGGCCAATCGTCAATTTGGCGCCCCCGTGCCCATAATCCAAAATAAGTGGATTTTCTGAGTATTTTCAAATTTTTTAGATCGAAAACTGTTTTTTTTTTTGGTGTGATATGTGCGCACAAGCACAAGCGTATAGGTTAGGCCCGGTCATCGAGGGGTCATGACCTCTTTCTCAAGTTCGACATACGGGAAAATGATGCCTGTTCTACCAAAAACAATGCAAAAATTGAAAGAAAATTCTCGGATAGACTTTAAGGGTCCCTACAGGGCCGTTTAGACTCAGCTTAGGCAGCCCGCAATACACGGCCGCTTTTCGTCCGTTTCCACGCT
>NW_026267341.1:154867-159697 GCF_000697945.3 Frankliniella occidentalis | reverse complement strand
GAGCCGTGTCGGGCCAAAAGGGAGTGAAGTCAAGTTAAGTGAAGATTAAGTGAAGACTAGTGAAGACATTTTGGGAGTACCCTAGCTGTTTTTCGTCCTCTGCTTCCTTCATGTTTACTTCATTAGACACAAAAAAACATGCGCATAAGCAGGTAAAATTTAATGAGTCTTTTCGACACTTCTAATTCGTGGTCTATACAGCGAACCAAGTCCACAGAAGACAACTTCATGTACTTAATTGTGGTTTTCATCATGTCTTCACGGAAAGAATGTGCTGCAACACATTCCTGAACCGCCTTCTCAGCACTCTTTATTAGATTGGCAAGTTCATTGTTCGGCTGCTCGCTGCTGCGGCGGTGGCGGTGCAGTGCGCCCACCGACAACGATTTTCCTCCGGCTGCCATTTGGGCTGTGTGGGTCGTATCGAAATGGCATTACCAGCGATGGAAAGCGTGAACCTTGTACTCTAATAGGCTGGCGCACACCCACCATTTATCTCAAAAGGTTTAGGAGCTAGGGCCGCGAGAAGAGCCGCGCGCCGCCGCACGCCCATGAGGCCCCGTGCGGCGTGCATAACAACGGCACCGAGCATCCTCCCTCCTGGGAGGTAGGCAACGGCGCGCTAGGCGGGCCCGGCCAAGTGGGAGTCACACTGTAAAAAAAAAAATTCTGAAAATTTAGTAGATGTTCTTAAGAATCGGCACTCTGAATCTTGTTTTCAGACTATTACTCAAAATTTTCTAAGTTTAGACTGAAAATCCAGACTCTTTACTCTGAATCAGGTTTTCAGAGCAATTTGTCTGAATATTTTAAAGTATATTTTCAGACTATACACTAAATCTACAATTCAGAGTTACCGGTATAAATTTTGAGTGGACAGTCCACGAGACAGGCGGACGAAGCACACTGGTAGCCGACGCTGCTCCCCACCCCACGCAGGTAGCCGGCAGCCAAATGGTTAAGGTAGCGGCCTCCAAACCTGGAGGTTGGCGGTTCGATCTCAACCAAGGGCAGTACCGAATGGACAAATACGTCCTCACCTGGGTAGCCCTCTACCCCCACAGCACAGTCGCTCGCTATGTGTTCAATTTGAACATTTACAAAAATATTTTCATACCGGCTGTCTGATTTTCAGAGTAAGTGGTATGGAAAGGCACTACTGAAATTTCAAACCCTGGTGCAGTCTGGATTTCCAGACTACTGGTCTGTAGAAAGACTTCAGACTAAAAGTACTGAAAATTCAGGAAAACTTGTCTGACAGTGCAGCTTTTTCGCCCGGCCGCGGCGCGCAGTTCGCAGTCCTTCTCCTCATTCGTCCAAGCCCCCGTGGAAGTCAAGAGCTTGGTCACTGAAAGATCAAAGAACAAACACTATTATTACAATCAAAAGTAATAATCTATGGTAATAATAGTATTATAAGCTAGTCCTCTCCAAAATTGATTGGAGAGTTAAAAGTTAAAACAGGGTTGCCACGCGTCAGGATAATCATGATAATCAGGATTTTGTCAGGATTTTCAAAAGTTGTCAGGATAATCAGGATAATGTCAGGATTTTGGGGTAAAAGTGTCAGGATAAATGGTTTGTACCGGTTATCGCCCTGATGCTCGGCGCTACTTCGGCCAGAGGCGTTGGAGCTGTGGTAGTGCGCCACTCTGATGTATTTTTCCTAAAAAAAAATACCCAATTTTTTTCTTAACCCCTGAAAAATAGCGATATTTTGCTGTCAACTTGTTCTGAAAATGTCAGGATAAAGTCACTTTTTCGTCAGGATTAGGTCAGGAAAATGTCAGGATATTCGGAAACTGGGACTTCGTGGCAGCCCTGATTGTTCCTGGAGCTATTGGCGCTCTTTGAGGCTGCGCTACTTCGCTGGAGGAATCGCCTTCTAAGCAACCGCAGAAGCAGCAGAAGTTGCGAAACTAAATTGGGATAGAGTTGAAAATGGGCGGCGAAATAAATTTTTCAATTTTTCTGTTTACGTTTTTTTGGTCAACTTGGCGTGTTGAGCCTTTTGATAGGGCACTTTATTATATCAACTTGTTTACACTCTCGGAACAACTTCACCGACCCCCCTCACACAAGCGACTATTTTTTGCCTGGATTTCATCAGATAAAATATAAGGTCTGCTCTGAACCGGCCGTAGGGGAAGACTGGAAAGTCTTCGTAGCGTTGTATGAGACCAGTGCTGAAATTATGGAAATTGTACGTGCCCTGAAAACCAATAAAGAAGTTGAGGCGGAAGCAGAATAGGAAAAACGAAATAACTAAGTCTGATTTCTTTGACCCAGCTCACTGTTGAAAGCACGGAGTTTTCAAAGTTTCATTCGTTGTTGTGCCAGATCGACTGTCAGGTGCGGAACGAAAAACAGAACTAAATACAGCTATAGAGGCATTGCGTGCCTGTTGCAATCTGTCGTGCTATAAAGCGCTATACCCGGACACGACAATTCACGGAGATGAGATATACACCTGTTTAGGTCTCTTTCTACACATCTAGAAACGAAACGATACGGAATGACTGTTTTCGCCTCTCTGGTCACGTGCTATCTCAAGAACTATAAGGACCGCGCGACGTACTTACTTTGCGAAATGGGCACCTGTTGGGGAACTTGGGGTTGCTGCGGGAAACCACGTCTAGGACATCCTTCGCCATGGTGGACACCACGTTGCAGACTTCAGCCCTCGGGTCGCCGGGCACGCCCTCGAGACGGAAGAAGTTCTCTCTCCAGCCGGCGACGGGGTCCCACTTGGCGATTGCAATTTTGATCTGCTCGGGCGCGAGTTTCTGAATCAGTGGAGGAAGGCACGATAGGAAGGGCAACAGCGTGCGCTGCGACAGCACAGAATCCTCCTCACCCCGATCTCGCCGACGACGACATCCCTCTTCAAGAGTAGCTGGCCGGTGAACAATGGGTACCTCGAGGACCGTACATGCCGGAGACTGCCCGTCAAGTTGCCCACCAAGGCGCCCGGGTTGACGGTGCCTTCGGGGCACTGACTCGTCTCTGTGACATAGGCGTGGTACGGGCCCTGCGGACACACGCGTCCAAGCTGCTCATCGCCATCGCCCTGGAGGTGCCCGCAAAGGAAACGTTCTCCGAGGCGACTCCGACCATGACGCCTGCAGCGCGCAGGGTGGGCCAGCTCGCCACGCAGCTGTGTGCACACGGACAGCGGCCCACCCTGAGCGCCCAAGCACAGGTGGCTCGGTGACTCGGCGTGCCCAGAGTTCACCCGATCCGAAATGAATTGTACGCTTTTGGGTAGCGAAGGCGTTGCTTTTGAATCGCTGCGATACGCGCGCAAAGTGCATCAAGATCGCTCTGGTTCGCTCTGGTTCGCTCACATGTATTTTACCAAGGGATCGGCTGAGTTCGCTTCAAATTGCCATAGGTTCGCTCCTGGGCACAAGACGTTCGCTGAGGTTCGCTTCGATGTTGCCATAGTGTCGGCAGTATTCGCCTCTGTTCGCCACGGGTCCGCTCTAGGTCACTCGCATGTGCGAGGAGCTCGTCAGCTGGCCACCGGAGCGAGGGGGCCACCACTCTCTCCTTGGATGTACACATGATTGCAAAGATTGCGTGATTTCACATGATTTCACGGATTGCGCATATTATCTCAGAAGATTTCACGCTAAAACCTGCCGGCAGATTATGTCTGATTTGAAGGATTACAGATGATTTCCGCGGATTTTACCTGATTTCGTTGGATTTCACAAGATTCCGGCGGATTTTACGTGATTCCGGCGGTTTTTACATGACCTTCTAAGGATTTCAGACTAAAATTTGCTGGCAGATTACGCATGATTTCACGCTAGGACGAATCCTAGCAAAAGCGAAAAAAAAGGCCGCCGAGAGCCGGACTATCGGCGAACATTTTCGAGCAGCCCGAGGCAAAGTAATAGCCTGAATGTTGTCTTAATGTTGTCTGAATCTTGTCGAGGGTGACGGTTAATTCGTAGGTAAGCGCAGTTAAACGGCAGGTCGTCGTCAGTCAATCGTCAGTCTATCGGTAGTCAAACGGCTGACCATCCTCATCGACAGACGGCAGACAAACGTCAGACAAACCACAGCCAGACCGCAGTCCATCGGCAGTCGATCCTCAGCCCAGTTAGACTGAGGATTGACTGCCGTTTGTCTGCGGATTGGCAAATGCGTTACCAGACTTTGGAGCCTCAGACAATCTTCAGACAATCCTCTGCAAGAGATGAAAATGAAAGCAATCGTCTCGGCCGGGCAGCTGCCGCCGGCCCAGTACCGAACCCCGGCCCACGGAGTGGGAGTCGGAGTGCTTGCCCCCTTGGCCAGAGAGAGGTCGCTGAGAGACGAGCGCGGCGAAGGCAGGTGCTGGAGTCTGTTGGCGGCGGCCTAGCCAAGATGGCGTTGCAACTATTATAAATTTATAAAACGTTGTATATGTATCGGCCAACATGAAATAATAAGTTTATCGGAAGCGTTGGAGAGACGAGCTCGGCGAAGGCAGGTCACGGCAGAGTGAGATGGGGGCACCTTTGCCAAACGGTACGTAATTCTCTTGTGTGTAGGGCTATCATAATCCGCTCTAATATTTGAAATATAAAAGCATCCATTGGAAACAATGACAGAATTAGATTCCGCCGGCTCCACACCCAGAAGACCGTTTAGTCCATATAACCAAATTCAAAACCGACGAAATTTTAGCTCTTGGGACTAAAATTTTATTCGTGCCGATGAAATAATTTGGTCTAGATGACTTAATTTGATTGGTGCGACTATATTTAGTTAAAAATAGGGTTACTAAATTTTAGTCGGTTTTAGGAACTAAATTTTGGTTCTTACAACCCTGATTTA
>NW_026267341.1:142664-148997 GCF_000697945.3 Frankliniella occidentalis | reverse complement strand
CCCTTAAACAGTTTTATTGGTTCAAGTTGTAGTCCTTCTTGGACTTGAACTCGGGCATCACTCGCCTAGAAGCGATCTTCTGCCTGATGTTGCCATCGCGGTCTTCCGGCGTGGATGTTCTTGCCGCCGCCTCCGTCACCATCTTCACAGCCCTCTCCACTGCCTGACTGTGACAGGGGAAGGCAGGGATGTCGATAGCCGGGGTCTTGAGAAAGAGGTCATGACCCCTCGATGACCGGGCAGGTGATTATCAAAAATTCAAGGTATTAGTTTTGCAAACAGAATGTATTTGCTTGCAAATGAAATGACAAGGCAGGTCCAGGTAAGTAAAGTAAGCACTCTTACTCTAGTACAATGAGATAAAAACGTATTTAGGGTAGGACCTAAATACAAATAAAATGAAAATTCAAAATAGGAAAGAAGTCAGAAAATAAAAATAGTAAAACATGTACAGGTAAGTACATTTAAAATAGGGGTAGCGTTACGTATTTAACCTATTTGGGTACACTTCCAAAAACAGAGCCTCGAAAGGGGTTATTAATCAATTCAATTAATAATTCTTGGACATCTAATGCATCTACTTCATCCTTATAGGTGTGGAGAAGAGCCAAATGATTTAGGCGCTCCTTTTAGCTTTAGCCTTCTTTCTAATTTTTCCTTGGGTAGTCATAACGACAGCCATTGGAGCTTGGCCATATTTGCTGGTGCTCTTCAGGGAAAATTGAAATGCTGTTGCAACTCTGAGTCTAGTGTGATAAAAACAACAACATATATAATAAATCCTCAATTCAGCTGTTTATGCAGGGTCTTTACGAAAACTCTTATCCTTTATCCTGTTACTGATTTCTTGCCATCCTTTGTCAGGGATTATGTTAGGTTTTTAAGTAGCAGTAATACTGACTATAGCATGTTACAGTTTAATATTTTAATTTGTATCTATTGAACCCAGCAAGCGAATTAATTGAGACATTGATCAGTGATTCCTCCTGCAGAGAATTCTAATGTTTTAACTGAAAAATAAAGAAATACTAGTTTGCGGGGGTACGATAAAATTTGAACCATAACTCCTCACCTAGCTTTCCTCAGTGGCATGACGTCGTCGTGCCTCTTCCTCTGCGAATTTGTAGCTGTGTCTTATTGCCCACTGCATATGCCTGCAGAAGCTCCTGAATCTCAACGATGGGCAGTTTGCTGCTAGACATATACTTTCTCGATGTTTAGGCCGTGTTTTCCCTGGCTTGTATTGGCTACCCATTCTAAAGACAAATACATAATATACGATAAAAGTTTTGTGAAGAACAACAGTCATTTTTCCAAGTGTCATTTAATATATTAATATGTTTTTCTTTGTATCAATGGCACTTTTCAAGCTTGTTTTGTCAAACCTTGTTCAAGGGCTAATTAAGCTGAGATGTCCTTGGCCATATCAAGGGTGTGGCGCTGGTCCTTGCTGAGGATGGCCGAGTGAAGGGTTGGGCCCGACGGCTCCAGCTAGATTGGTTGGAACCTAACGACCGGCAGCTTCTAGCAGGCTGCTGGCCGATGAGACCGCCCCAGGTGTTCGGGCCCCGGTCGGGTCGTCAAACGGCTCCACCACATCCAGAGGTAGCTTGTTGGCATGGAGGAGACAGACGTGCCACTGTAGAGGACGACCCAGGGTCTGCTTCATCATCCGGATGGCCCCGCCCCGCCAACCGGTGCCGGTGTTGGTGCTGCAACCGTCGTAGCCCACGCAGCGGAGAGACGCTTTCTCGACCTTGACGTTGTCCAGGAAGTCCAAGAGGGTGTTGGCTAGGCAGTCGGCTCCATGCGTGGGAGGCGTCACGTGTTCGAGGTAGAGGTTGCCTGGCTGCGCAAGCAGGACGACGCGCTCCTCAGTGACAGCCTTCACGCGGATCTCTGTTGGGTGATTCTCAGAATACGGGCCATTTGGGACTTCCTAAATTTTTTTTTGTCGAATTTGCTAGGTTTTTGGGTCGCAATGGTTTTATTTACCTTCAAATAAGATACGTGTAAAGTGGCGATAGTTCAAATCACGTACTTCTAGTACAACGTTAAAACCCCATATTGTGGTCACGTTCAATCAATGACAAAACTCAAATATTGCCTCCCGCACCTTTTAATTAGTCTTTTGTTTGCTCCACTAGTGTGTCGTACTCATATTTTACATCCAGTCATCCCCATTTTATGCGTTTTAGTATGACTAGAACATTCCAATAAATAACTTGTTATATGACGCAATCGTGCCTGTGTGGAGGCGACATGGTATTCCCACTGCAAAAGCGTACCAGCCAACTTTCGAATTTGAAGACAGTTTTTGACGATGACGAAGTAGGAGCTCTGCCGATTGCTTCGGGGAACATTAATAGTCCCTACAGAGTAGTACTGTGGGCGTAGAATTGTTACTCTTCCTCTGCCCAGTTTGACGTCAGTGCAACCATTGTGAACTCCGTTACTTTTTGAAAAAGTTAGTGAGAACGACTTTGGTCGTCTCCTGACGAATTATAGAAAACTATTTCCACATCGAAATTCATTCCTTGCGTTCCCTGGATATGTCACTCTAGAAATGCAATGTGCCTTCGACGACTATTCCCTTAAAATTGTCCGGAATTTGGCAAAGTCCGTATGAACTCAGACATTAGGAACGTACTGGAGTTCACATTTTGACCATTTAAACTGCTCTAGTCACCTACTGTTGCAGTATTCTTAGGTTTTTAGTGTTGCACCAGGTAGTATAAGTGCTTTCGAGTATCTAGATGGTATAAAAACCTTTTCAAACCATATCACATAGTTGTGAAGGGCCGCGGAATCTAAACGGCCCGTATTCTGAGAATCACCCTGTTGGGCAGCTGCTCTCTGGCCTGGGTCTTGTCTTGACGTCCGTCGATGTACAGCCCAAGAAGTTCTGTCTCCCGCAGCTGCTGAAGTTCCTCCTCCCTTGTCTCTGAGCGGAACTTTTGGCGTTGACGACTTAACTTCTCTTCCCCCCCCCCCCATTAATCCGTGCCCTCTCGATGATCTGCGCTTCGGACTTCACGACGCCGACGTCCACGAGGGCGGCCGACGCAACATCAGCAACAGCCCACTCGGGAGGTTGGACCTTTCCGCAATCCTGCAGGCCGACGGAAACTCGAGCTTGTTGCGGGACGATGACGACGAGTTGGAGCAGCTGGAGGACTGAAGCGAGGGTGACGGCGCCCGCCACTCCGGGTTGGCTTCCACTGTCACGGTCCTGAATGCAAGCTAATATTTTACAAATCTTGATTAGTGGAGTGTGTGTTGCTTTATATTTAGCCTCTAATTTGTAAGGCCATGATAAAAGTTATAGGAAAGAAGTTCAATGTTGTTCAGAATATTGTTTTAATAACAATTTGAGCATTGAGGTAGATATGCAATAACAGTATGAAGTATATGAGGAACACAATTTATAGTCCAAAATTATGACAAGACGATCAATCAGAGGTAAGCATGAAAATTGTGAGAAAAATACACACAAGGATGTGGGTATGTCACTCCAGAACGATACCACCCAAAAAGTGCTTTGCGAGAAAACTGTTGTGGACGAGTCAACGGGGTCGTTGTAGGCGATAAGGGCAATGTCGGAGACAAACAAATGTGGCCTACACCGAGGTAGGTCCTTCAAGCCACCTGCCAAATTTGAATTTTTTGGAACACTGGTTTTTGAAAAATGACTTGAGACGTCGGCCCGTGCGAGGCGTTTCGCGCGCGGAGGCCCCCAGCGCGCTGCGAGGCCGGACCTTTAGCCTCCTCTTAACTCAACGCAAGGATATGGACTGTAGATGAATGAAAGGCTACGGGAAAGGGAGATTACATATATATTTTGTTATTTTTCCAACTTTGTTCTAATCGATAGCCTGATCACAGCAACCAACCCTCTGTCCCCGCGACTATACGCTCCGGTTGTCACGCTCAAGCATTGATTTCGTGAAAGTTCTCACGACTAACTGAGAAATGGTCCCGGCGACCGTCTTTCTGATCCTCAGAATCAACTCTACGCTTGTTGCAACTAAGTAGTGACTTTGGTTCTTACTATCAGAAAGTCGAATGTGCCCCAAGCTACTAGAAATTCTGGTCGTAGTAATCAACTTCTGATTCACGTCAACGAATTATTTTTTCCGTGCAGCCGCTGGAAATACTCACTGGGTTTGCCAACTAGTGTTGGGAGCTTGGTTTCGAGGTGACGCCTAAGCTTGACAGGCTTTAAGTTCTCGTTCGCCAACACGAGGCAGCGTGGACGTGGGTGCTCCTGCCCGTCGAGGATGTCGCAGGTGAAACCAAACTAGACAGCTGCAAGCAGCTACAACGCGCGCGATGGAATTTGTGTACCGCATTTCTTTTCTTCTACCATTCGCGTCGCTCGTTTGCTCGCGGATTTTTGTCTTAGAAGCACACTTATTATTGGTTTCTGTGGAATCATTACATTCCAACAACATTGTCTATTGTTGTTCATTCTGTTCATTTTTTCTTAAACTAATCTTAGTTATGACTAACCAGCAAACGATAAACACCCTGAACTATATTTTACGTTACATTTTAATTAACCACATATTTAACTTAAAATTACAAAAGAAACGTTCAATTTTCACAATGAGCACCAAATTCGTCTATGAAGATCAAGCTTTTTCGCTACATTTTGTGAGTGTCTAAAAATAAAAATTGGTTTTATATAATTTGTATCATTTTTTAATTATATTCTTTATAGATTTCAGACAAGAATGAATCTGGAGATTATTGAACAACTACTTTTAGCTGTTACTAAATTTTTGTTTCATTATCATGTGTCTTTTGAATATATTATGGCTGTGTCGTGGGTGATGTGGTAAGTAATACCTTTTTGTACGATAAAGTTTTTGTTCTCTTAATTGAAACTTTGCATACAAATTGCGCAAATAGACGCTTAGCGTTTGTCTAGGAAGTACGGTCGTTTTCTCCGGTTTATTCCTCAAATGATGGGAGCTTAGCGCCTGCGAAACTTCGAGTAGGCCACCCCGCAGTACATCTATGCGCTGCTGGCAAGATGTTGCCTACCTAATAGGCGTCAGGAGAGTAGACGCTGCCCTCCCGACAAATTTGATCTGTGTGGCGAATGTTTCTCTTAGCTTCGTCTTGTGCTGGGAATACTCCTTCTTAGTTATCCCAAGCTTCTTTTATGTGTCATTTGGTCTCTTTTTTTGCCACCTCTTTCTATACTTCGTCTTATAGTTGTGGTTTTAGCGGGAGGGAATGGACGCTTTCGTTTAGCCCGTCTGATCCTTTGCCATTCTGTCGGCATCTTCATTAGTATGAATCTCATATTTACACTGCAATCGATTAGTCTTATCGATATTTGAAAAAGCCTTTCTTTGACTACCCTTTCATGATTCACCTTTTACATTTATGGTCTCAAAATTAACTTAAAATAATCAAAACTGAAAATTTGTCTTAAACTTATCTAATTTCATTAATTAAGTCTTTAGCCTTAACAAAATCTTTAAGCTTTCCTTTGATTTTAGTTGTTTTGAACTACTTGCTGTCAGTTGGTATGGTTACCATGTAAAAGCTACTCCCAAATTTGCAGTTCTGGTCCTATTTTTTTTTCTAAATTTTCCAAATTTTTGTGCAAACTTCTTAAAAAATGGATATTGAAGATAAGCTAGATGTTAGGATCAACTCAAGCCTTTTTTAAACCCAGTCTTACAATTTTTCATGCAATATTTCTTATACTATTCTATATTTTTCAGGAGCTTTGTCTTCAACCATTTTTTGATCAAGATTTGGACGAAGTTGCTCCAAATGTAGAAATCCCCAACATTGTTACTGCTCAGGTTGGTCTTTACTGCTTCTGTTTAATAACTTTGAAGTCTTATCTTTAACTGTAGTTTTTCTAAAACAATTTGGTTCGTAAAGTCTTACACTACATTTACCATTATACTTAGATTAATTCTCAGTGTACTGACCTTTTTGCCTTTTGAACACTGGGAAAAATAGTTTACGTATGGTTGAAATTTTCTCTTTCATTTATATTTAAAATTAATGGTAATTTTCTTGATCTTTCCCCTTACGTTTTCTCATAATTTTTCAGAATTGTACTAGAAGTGATAATGTCTTGCGCTGGCAGTCAGCAGCTGAGCGTGTTTCCCAAAATGTATGTGTTAAATTTTGATGTCATATTTATTTCATTTTGAGCATATCTTTTTCAATTACTTACTTAAAAGTCATGTTTTTACTGAAAGTATCATTAATCTTTGTAGGAATCTGGTTCGGCATCAAGCTCAGGTGCAACGGAAAAGCATACAGATAAAAACCCAGACAGTTCAAATGTAGAATCTGATG
>NW_026267341.1:141530-141864 GCF_000697945.3 Frankliniella occidentalis | reverse complement strand
ATTTAAGTCATGATCAAGGCTGAACATCGTATAATGTGCTTACAGGAATCCTCATCTGATGAAGAAGTAAACAAACTAAATAAGGCATCTGCCAAATTAGGGGACTTTAGATCGATTAAGGATTTGCCTGTGCATCGTTATTTTAGAGTTATTACATTTCAGGCTGTGAACACTGTTAATGGGCAAGCCATTCGGGTTAAATTATTTGATAAGACTACTGATGAGATCTTTTTTACTCACTTGCCAAAAAGATTGTATGATTCCATTGCTGAAGATTTCGAGAACCTTAACGAAATTCGCCAATCAGATAAACCTTTTTATTTTGCATTCCTGG
>NW_026267341.1:133156-139415 GCF_000697945.3 Frankliniella occidentalis | reverse complement strand
CGACTGCTCAACGCTGCACCCGCCGAGGACCCCCCGCCTCAGTGCACCCTGGTTTGATCGCCCAAGGACTGACTGACAAATTTTCGAGTTACGGGTCCAGGACCTAAGCATCCCAGTTCCAGCGAGCTCTTGCCCGAGGACGCCCTCCACGCGGCGCAGAGGGATGGAGCAGAGGAAGCAAGACTCCCTCTGTACAGCCGCCCCGAGACTTCACCCGTCACGTCGCAGACATGTCGGAGACTCGCCCGCAACTGCCGCCTGTCCAGCAGAAGCATGGGACATCAACGAACGACACGGCGCGTTCGTCCGAGCTGAGTAAACAGAGCTGTTCGAGGTAACGTGTGACCCAGCAGCAGAGTGACCCCGCCGACGAGGTCAAGACTTGGAGCACCCTCCCTGTGCGGCGTTGTCGCCACCACCGCTGCAAGAGCGCCGCCCTGCAGATGGACGAGTCATCCGTCATAGAGCACTGCCTGCTGCAGCCGCGAGGATCTGACCATGATGACCAACGGGCTGAAGGGCACATCCGCGTGCAGCTGAGTTCCCCGTGACATTGACACCACCCTTCGCCCCCTTTAGTTTGCAGTCGCAGACTGACTGGTCCAGCGAGAGACTCCAGCAGACCCGGCCTGCACCACGGCTAGACTCCAGCTCCTAGAGGCTCACCACCGCGACGAGCAAGTCAAACATTTCACCTGACGACGTGCAGCCCGGTGGCACCTCAACGTGCTCCCCCCTGAATCCTCCAGACCTTCCAGACCTCCGAGGCCTTCCAGTCAAGCCGTTTCCCGAATACCACCCGATTTCATGATTTTGACGAATGCGGAGTCGGACAGGTTTTCCTCATTGTGGAGGTTTTCCCTGTCCGTAGGCACCAAATGGTGGGCTCGCGCTATTCGGGCTTGCCGTACCCGGAGAGGGATGGAGTGTTATGATCCTGGCCTGCCGCAATACTCGGTACTTGCGGACCACTCTCCCCCTCTCTCGCGGGCACCCATTGTCGGGTTGCCAGGGTTCCTCGGCTCACACTCTAGTCCAGTCCAGTCTGAATACACGAGCTTCCGAGTACAGACGTACACTGAAATCCGTTTTGTGATACTTTTACTTAATTTTTGCGATAACTGGTATTTTGCGATTCCCACGCTAATGGGCATGATAACTCCAAAAACTGTGATAAAAGTATCACATTTTTGTGATAAAATAATCACAAAAAATGTAATAAAATAATTTTTGTGATGATTTTATCACAATTTTGTGATACTTTTATCACATTTTTTTCGAGTTATCATGCCCTTTAGCGTGGGAATCGCAAAATACCAGTTATTGCATGGTTTTGTGTTAAAAGTATCGCAAAACCAGACTCAGTGTACACACTTGTCCTCCTTGTCACCCCATCCCTGCACCGAGACCTGCCTACACCCGGGCCATTGCTACCGACCGCGGGTCATAACAATACTGGTCAAATCATAAGGGCTTTCCTTCGGCGGCAAAGAGATGCTGTCGGGCGTCTTTCACAGTGTCGCAAATGTCTTTTGCCCCGTACAGTGCAGTGAAGGAAAGCCCTTACTGCTCATCCCTCCAACTTCAGAAGCACTAAAACAGCATATGCGCCGTGCAGCGTACCAAGCCGGAATTATCTGGGGTAAATCTCTCGACAAGAGCTGGGACAATCATCCGTTACCAAGTGCCTGGGGATGGAAATTACAGCAAGGCCAGTGGGTGCCGCACTGGACTGACCGTGAGGACATCTGGAGAACATGCAGGGAACTAAGTGCATGCGGCTGTGCCTCTGGTTGTGGCACCAGGCGCTGCTCTTGCAGAAGGGCTGGCGTCCTCTGTGCGTTATCCTGCAAAAAATGCAAGGGTAAATGTGATAACAAAAAGTAAGCCATTCACATTAAATTCATATACTGATACTTGATACTTCACACTTACCTACGATGCGCATACTTCTCTGATTACTTAGGAACGACGATCCTCTTCCGGAGCTGGATGAAGATATAGATGGGGACTTAGCAGATTCCTAGTTGGAAGTATTGTCTGTACTTCACTCACTCTTATCCTGTAACATTGTTTGTTTTAAATTTGACACTGAAATGTAAAAAAACACTTCTCAATATTATACTTACACTGAAAAGTTTGCTCTCAACAATTTTATATGTTTTTACAATTATGACAGAATAATGATGCATACCAAATGTCAAAATTTCTGCATTTCTTCCAGCTTACCTGTGCAACACTAACCACTAACTCGAGTCAAAGTCGATTTTGTGTTCATTGGACCTAATATTCGGCATCAGAAATGTTGTAATATGCGGAAACGACACCCATATCGGGCCATTGCGGATAACTTGTTCCTTTCGGCATTTAGGCCCAAATTATCCAAAATGGCGGCGTCTGGGGCCCAAGTGAGAGGTCGTAAGGGTTCGAGAGTGTGTTTTTCCGTTTTACCGCATCAAGTTTACCCGGAAAAGTGTCTAAGATGACTTTCCTACGACAATTTGGAAATTTCGACCATTTTGGTTCAAATTTTGAACAAATGCGTTAAAATCTCGGCTCCGATGGGTCGAAAACTTGTGTGCTGCGGGTCAAATCAAAGAATAGGGTCTAGAGAACTCATAAAAAAAAATCCCGCTTTTTATATGTTTTGCAGTTTTTTTTTGGCTACCGCTAGTACTATTTCTTGTGGGCTTTTGATCGCGCTTTATTTCCTTATTTCCTTCTATATTTTCCCTTTTTATTTTAGATCACTCTTCCTGAGATCTTTGGTGGACCCGTCCCTGTGGATATTGGACTGGTGGTTCCCCAGATCCCGCCCCCAGGCGTAATCTACCCCGGGCTTATAGAAAATAAATGTGATGGCTTAAAAATATGAGAGTAACCGTTTTAGATGCTTCGAACATTGTAGATTCGCCCTGGACAGACAAAATAGTTAGTATGACAAAGTGAAAATTTGGAATATGTCCACCTTTTTCGAGATCTGCCGCACTGTGTACCGGCGCGTTCATTTGCGCGCGATGTCTAGGCTGGCCTTTTGTGCGTTCATTTGTCCCTCCGCCTCTAGTTGTTGATGTTTTTGTTGTTTGTTGTGGTTTCAATGTTTACTTTCTCTTGCAGACTGAAATTCTTCGTCTGCGCCAGCCTGTTGATGTGATTGCCGGTGGTGCTGAGGAGTGAGGTTAGTGTCTTCCTTTTCTTCACTTTGCTGGCCTTTGCTTTCTAGTGCTTCTTCCTAATTCTGTTTGTTCTTTTCTAGGTCTTGCTTCATTATAGTTATGATTTTCTCTTTCCATGAAGTTTATTTCGAGATTCCTCCTTCATTTTCTTTGTACATAATTGTCCTGTTACTTTTAACTTCTAAAGCTCCTTTAATGGATTTGCTTTCGACTGATTGATTTGTTTTTAAGCCCCTTTTGATGGATATGCGGGCTCTGATTTTTCCTGTAATTCTTTGATGTTCCTCGTGGGCTGAATGCCCTGTTTGTGATTTTGTGGATCTCCGTCCTTATAGTAATAAACTGTTATGCATGACTTTGGTGTTTGGATTGAAACTCCTTTATCTTTTCTATTGATTTTATTGCACTTTGAGCATGAACACTTAACTTAGTACAGCGCTTTGCTTTGGCACTACAACACAATTTATCACAAGTGAAAGGAACGCTTTGATTGTACTTGAGAACAGAAATGATTTACAGTCTTTTAACAACTTTAAGAACAATTAATCTTGGCACTTGATTTCCATTTGAACTTTAATAGAACAATTTCCGTAGTTTGACAGGAACTTTATCACAACTTAAGTTTGGTTTGGCACTTGAGATACAGTGTCAACAGAACTTGGATGATTTAACTAAAAGTTTTAAATAGTAGTTAGACGAGATAACCAAACCTTAATTTGGGCAATCCTTGGCAGTGTGATATCGCTGTCTGCACTTCCTGCATCTTGTATCCTTATGTGGATCATTCGGATGCCATTTTAAGGTAGTCTTGACTTCATCTCGTTCTTTATAAATCTTGTCCATCCATTCCTGTCTTCCACTTGGTTCAATGTTCAAGGTAAGTGGCACCAGCTTCCACTGCATGTCGAGTCTCAATCCTCCACAAATTATTTCCTTCTTTGATCGCTTCTCTTCTAACTTTCTTTCTATTTCTTTAATTGCTGCTTCTTCTTCTTGCATTTTGCTCTCTATCTCTTCTAGTTTTCTGTCTACTTCCATGCTCATGTCCTCTTCCATCGCCACATCTACCTTGTTTATTTCTGCCTCTAGTTCTTCCATTTCTATTTCTATTTCTCTTTTCTCTTCTACCTTCTCTTCCGTGTCAGAGTCTGATAGTGTCATTCCTGCTACCATTTGCTTTGCTATTACACTAGCGCTTTCTTCCTGCTCGCTCTCACTATCACTTGACAGAAACTCTCTTGTTATCATTGGTGGTATGAATGCTTGGCTGGCATAATGTTGCCTTATTTTCGGTGGCAAGAAATCCAAGTCTTTTTCACGTTCTTGCCTGAATTTGGAAGTGCTGGGCAAACGCATGTATTGGCCTGGGGTCGTGGTGCATTCCTCTTCACCCCACCCCACAGCAATGAAGTGCTTGTAGGTTCCTTTGGGGAACCAGGAGACTCCAAAACATCTGAAGCATCTTCTACCATTTTTATAGATGTGGATGGAGAACACATTGGGAAGCCTGATGCCTCTCTCACAGGCAGCAGGACTTCCCTTTCCACCATTTTTTGAATGTGGTTGGGGAACACATATGCCTCCCTGGGAGGGTCGGGGAATGCCCCCTGGCTGCTTGGGCCTGCCTGGGCCTGACTCCTAGGGTAAGCCTTGATTTCTTGGGGCATTTTCAAATTCTGTAACAGGAAATACTAATTTTTGGTATCTCTCCTTCCCCTTTTCTTTCTAAAAGAGTCTCATTTGGGCACTTTTGCTTACCATTTGGGTCCCTTGGGCAATAGCCTTCCTCAGGGCTGCGGCCCTCTTTTTCTGCCTGATGTTTGGGTCCCCTTCTGGCTTCATGAGCTTTGCCTTTTTCGCCTCCCAGCTCTCTTTTCCTTCTCCTATTTTTCTCTTGACACTTTCTACTACTTTATCCAGCTTTTCTTGGTTCATTTTCTCCGTCTTGGTTAGCCCTTTGGAGGGTCTTCTTGCTTCCAAGATTTTTCTTTCTTCGCTTCTTTTGGGCACAATCACTTTAAGATTTTGAAAAGTCTTTTTCTTTTCTGGAATTTGGTCCATTTTCCAAAGTTTTCACTTCACTTTACTCGGATTGCTCCGGATAATTTAAAACGAGTCGTCGCGTCCGTTGGCTTTTCTCAGAACCGAGGGGAATACCGTTAGGCTTAAGATAGCGTCAGTAGCCTTCTTTTGTTTTCGTTAAGCCTACTCGTTGCCTAGCGACCTACCCGATTGCCTAGCAACCGGTTGGTACCCGGTACCCGCTTCCTAGCGACCGGTTCCGATTTGAATTTCTCGCGCCGCTCGATCGAGTTCGAGTTTCTCGAGTGCTGAGATGGTTGCGCTCATTCCGTAAACAACAACCAAGCGCTAGCCATGTTGTTGTTGTTGTTGTTGTCGGCTTCGTCTGGACATCTTGCTAGCCTGTCTATGTGAACTATTAGCTTTTTATCGGGGTTGTCTGCCCTCTCTATTCTCGCATTGCAGTCATTTATTATGTTTGTAACCACGTAAGGCCCTTCCCATCTAGAAATTAGCTTAGCCGAAATGCCTTTAATTTTCCTGGGGTAATACAAGTATACTTTGTCCCCTGCTTTGAATGGTGAAAGTGTTGCATTTCTGTCATAGTAAGCCTTCATTCTGTTTGCAGCCTTTCTGCTCATGTGTGCAACTACTTCGTGGATATCCTGCATTGTTTTTCTAACCCAATTTGGGTAGAGTTTGTTCATGGGCTCCTCTTTTGGTGGAGGACCCCTGTCCATGTCCAGTGGTGTCCTCATAGCAGCTCCAAACATAACCTCATAAGGTGAGAATTTGTGTGAGGAGTGAGGCAAGTTTCTGTATGCCTGAGTAATGAATGGTAAATATTTAGGCCACTCTTGCCTGTCATTTTCTACTAGAATCATGAGGTGTTGTTTCAGTGTTTTGATCCATCGTTCTGCTTTGCCATTTGCAGCTGGATGGAACGCAGAAGTTCTTAGCTTTTTGATGTTGTAAAGTTCCATTATTTCTTGGAACAATATTGAATCAAAAGCTCTACCCTGGTCCGTCATTAAGGATTGTGGTGCTCCAAAGATAGAGAA
>NW_026267341.1:131388-133106 GCF_000697945.3 Frankliniella occidentalis | reverse complement strand
AAGTGAGGAATTTGCATTATAATTATTGACAAAAAAAAACAATTGTCCATAAAAGGATGCTAGTTCGTCACTGGTTGGATCCAAATCTCGATCCGCGGTTGAGATGTGCACAAAACTGCGTCTTTCAATGGGCAATAAAAGTCTTTTCAGCTTAAGTGTGTTCAAATTTGTAATTTGGATGGCGCATATAAGCATGTAGCACAGATGTGCCTATGTGATAAACCGAAAATTTTAATAGATGGTTGAGTTAATGGGGGAATTATATATAAATTTAAAAAAAACAAGCACAATATCAATCTAGGAAACCATCCAATTAAGTTGCATTTATAATCCTTGAAGAGATCGTTTTCTCCAGACGCATCTGATTCACTGTAAAAACTAAGTCTAGTATTTGAAGCAGATGGCTTGAAATCCTACTCATTTTCCCTTCAATGTCAAGCAATCTTTTTCAACAACAAGATGTCATTTTTATCGTAATCAGATGAGATCTAATAAAGTGAGGAGTAAATGCTTCTCTGCAAATCAAGCTGAAACACTCACTGTGATTATTTTTAAAACGTTATGCGTTTGTAAACATACACACTTAATCTGAAAGAACTTTTATTGTCCACAGAAAGATGTGATTTAGTGCACATCTTAACCGGATGCGGATTTGAATAAAGCAAGTGGGGGATTGGCATCTTAATCATGGACGGAAAAATAATTGTCCACAAAAGGGATGCTAATTCGTCAATTGCTGGATTTAAATCTGCATCCCGTTGAGATGTGCACAAAAACGCGTCTTTCTATGAACATTAAAAGTACTTTTTCATTGAGTGTGTATTTACTGCTCAGCTCTATCCAGTTTGAAAGTAAGGATAGACTGGTGCATCTGATGACTTTCGGCTTTAAATGTTTACCATACTAATTTTTTTGCAGGGATAACATTCTTGAAGACACTCTCTTACGAGAGATGAATGCCCGTGTAGGTGCTGGAGTCCCATTTACAATGGTTCAAGACAATGCGCCTATTCACACGGCGCACATAGTGGAACACTGGTTTGCAGACCCAGCCCACCGCCACATCAGCAAGATGTTTTGGCCCGCACAGAGTCCCGACCTCAATCCCATTGAGAATATCTTTGGCCTAATGGCACTTGAATGGGACCCACAATTTGAGCGGACACCTGAGGCCCTCGATGCGCATGCCCGAGAGGTTTATGCCTCAGTGCAGAGGAGACCCCAAATTTTTAGGGCCCTGTCCGAATCTATGCCGCGACGTATTGAGGCGGTAATTGATGCCCAAGGTGGGTCCATCAAGTACTAAAAAGCTGTACTGTACTGTAAATTTTCAAAGAATAGTTTTTGTTATTAATTAAACTATGTATACACATACTAAATCTGAAGGGTCATTTATTGTCCATAGAAAGACGCGTTTTTGTGCATATCTCAACCGGTTTCAAATTTAAAACCTGCAAGTGAAGAATAAGCATTCTTTTACCTTACAATTATTTTTTGTCCATCAATTAGATGCAAATTCCTTACTTCTTACTAGTTCTATTGAAATCTGCATCCGGATGTAATATGCACAAAAACACGTCTTTCTATGGACAATAAGAGTCCTTTCAGATTAAGAGAGTGTATTGTAGTATTGGGGTTACGGGAGAGCCAAGATCATGTGAACAGCAGAACTCATGAGTGGTAAATGGCGACGAGTCAAAGGCTCGCGCCTCTATTTA
>NW_026267341.1:129385-130305 GCF_000697945.3 Frankliniella occidentalis | reverse complement strand
ATTTTTGGCTTAATTGTTCGATCTCTTTATTTCATAGGACCCTATCCCTGAAAACGGAGCTCCTCCCGCTCCAAATGGATACGTCCTCCCTCAAATTCCTCCCCCAGGCATCCATTATCCTTTTGAGTTTGATGATGCCTTATTGGACTTCATCCTAAACGACCGGGACATCGCTGATGTGATGTACGACGTCGAGCAAGGTGTTCCACATGTGGAAGTTATAGACCTTGTTCGTGATGAAGAGGACGACGAGGATGTCATTATCCTGAGTAAGTTTTGCCGCCCATTTTCTCTTTGTGTCCCTCTCCCGGCTTGATCATGTTTGTGATCGCTTTTATGTATTATCACCATGGCTTTGAGGGTGATGAAGCCGTTTTCGTGTGTGGGCCTTGTTCGCCCTTCTCTCAACCAGAATTTCGACTCACTGGCTCTTATGTTTATCGGAGACAGAAGTGTACTTTTGAGGAACTATATAACCCTCACAGTCCTTATCTTTGTGCTCGTTGCCTTCGCTGGGTTTTTGTATGTGTGCCTTTTCCTCCCGCTTTTAGCTGTTGTTGTTTTTGTTGTTGTTGTTTCAACGTCTGTTTGTTTTTCTTTTGCAGACTGAGATTTTTCGCTTCAATGGCGTCGTCGCCCCCGCCCCCACCTTCCTGGTGGAGGAGTGAGGTTAGTTTCCCTTCGTTCTTGCCCTTCTCTACTGGCTTTGGTTTTCCACATTTGTTCTTTCTTTTAGACTTTTCTTTTCTTTTCCTACTTTTTCCTCTGCTTCTGACTCAGAATCTGTTAATTTCATGTCTTCAATCAACTTCTTTGCTATTTCATTTGCACTTTCTTCTTTTTCATTCTCACTTTCACTGTCACTAGACAAAAATTCTCTTGTCACTAGTGGTGGTAACTCTTGAGCTGCAAAGTGCTGT
>NW_026267341.1:127856-128185 GCF_000697945.3 Frankliniella occidentalis | reverse complement strand
ATTTTGGGCAAGATGCTGTACCGTGTGTTGATCAGCCACTACACAGGCTATAACTTAGTAGATCAGGCAGTTCAGAAAGTAAGTATTAGTCCTCGAATCCTCTGTTTCGCCTAGATTTTACTTGTCCGTTCGAGCGTCCCGGGACTTAAACTCTGTGTCTTTTGTAGATCTGCGGGAAATGTATACAGGCAACTACCGCCAGTGTATGGTGGGTAGTTTTTGACCCTTCATATGTACGCCTCGATGTGTACATACATGATTACGTATTGGTTGATCCTACTTTCTACAAATGCGGCTGTTGTCTGGGGAACTGTTTTGTAAGTTTCTTT
>NW_026267341.1:124980-126277 GCF_000697945.3 Frankliniella occidentalis | reverse complement strand
ATTTCTTGGGGCATTTTTCTTGGTAAATTCTGTAACAGATTCACCAATTTTGGTATCTTTCCTTCCCCCTTTCTTTTAAAAGACTCTCACTTGGGCACTTTTGCTTACCTTCTGTGTCATCCGAGCTGCAGCTTTCCTCAAGGCTGATGCCTTTGCCTTCTTTCCTCGATTTGGGTCCTCCTCTGGCTTCATCATTTTTGCTCGTTTGGCCTGTGCAGCTTCATTTTCTTGCTGCATTGATCTTTTCACTTTTTCTAGCACTCGATTAAGCTGGGATGGGTCCACCTTCTTAGTCCCCGGGATCCCTTTTGATGGTGTACGGGCCTCGATTATTGGTCTCTCATTGCTTCTTTTCGGTACAGTTACTTTCAAATCCTGAAAGGTTCTTTTCTTGTCTGGTATTTCTTCCATTTTTTCCAAAAATATTTGAAAAATGCACTGGGATTGCTTCAGATAACTTGGATGGGCTTTGCGTCCGTCACCTCTCGTCGATCTGCGGGGAATAACCGTTAGGCTTAGGATAGCGTCAGTAGCTTTCTTTTGTTTTCCTTACGCCTACCCGTTGCTTAGCGACCTACCTGATTGCTTAGCAACCGGTACCCGCTACCCTAGCAATCGGTTCCGATTTGAATTTCTCGCGCCCCTCGACGATCGAGTTCGAGTTTTCGAGTGCTAACTTGGTTGCGCTCATTCCGTAAACAACAACCAAGCGCTAGCAATGTTGTTGTTGTTGTCGTCGGCTTCGTCTGGACATCTTGCTAGCCTATCTATGTGGACAATTAGCTTTTTATCGGGGTTGTCTGCCCTTTCTATCCGCGCATTGCAGTCATTTATTATGTTTGTGATCACGTAAGGCCCCTCCCATCTAGAAATTAGTTTAGCCGATATGCCTTTTATTTTTCTGGGGTAATACAAGTAAACTTTGTCCCCTGCTTTGAATGGTGAGAGTGTTGCATTTCTGTCATAGTAAGCTTTCATTCTGTTTGCAGCCTTTCTGCTCATGTGCGCAACAACTTCATGGATGTCCTGCATTGTCTTTCTAACCCAGTTTGGGTAGAGTTTATTCATGGGCTCTTCCTTTGGTGGAGGGCCCCTATCCATGTCTAGTGGTGTCCTCATTGCGGCTCCAAACATAACCTCATAAGGTGAGAATTTGTGTGATGAGTGTGGCAAGTTTCTGTATGCCTGAGTAATGAATGGTAAATACTTAGGCCAGTCTTGCCTGTCTTTTTCTACCAGAATCATGAGGTGTTGTTTCAGTGTTTTAATCCACCGTTCTGCTTTGCCATTTGCAGCT
>NW_026267341.1:111559-123155 GCF_000697945.3 Frankliniella occidentalis | reverse complement strand
GTAGGTGTCGCCTCCATAGTGATCACTAGTGGCCGTGACTGAGGGTATTCTGCTGTAACCTGGTTAGGTTAATGTTACCATAATACTACAATACCTTATATATTCACTTTATAGGAGAAAGCAGTTAGAACTGTAGTTTAGGAACTGAGAATTGCCGAAAGGACTCATCAACCATCAGCAGTATTACGTAGTTCTAACGAGCGATTCACATAAATTCACACCTGCAATTATATTCAATTTTCAAAATTTGTGGTCTCATAACGATTACATCACATCACATCACATCACATCACATCACATCACATCACATGCCTGTAAAAAAGATACATTAGCGACAAACAACAATTACTTCACATAACATCACATCACATAACATCACATGCCTGTAAAGAGGATGTATTAAGGACAGACAACAGTTACTTCATAATTCATAGATGGATAAATTTCATACTTTCTATGTTAACTTTATATATAGCTAAGAATTTACAGCTTATTGAATGATATAATAGTACTGATACAAATTTAAAACATTTTTAAAGCTTTTCCACAAAAATCTTAATCCTCAACAGGGAATCTCCATAATCTCCCAGATATTTGTAATTCTTATTTCTCGGATACATTTTAATATATACACACATAGAAAGTAGAGATTTTTAACTATAAGTAAAATTATAATTACATACAAACCGAAAATTGCACTTTTTCCAAGAAATACTTCAAGGGTTTTCCCTTTTCACAAATCGAAGAACGCCTCTAGCTCTGAAGCATTGTTGTCCTCACTCTTCTGTTTAAACACAACCGCGCGAAGCGCGAAACTTTCACGGTAGATGGCGCCACTTTTCC
This sequence comes from Frankliniella occidentalis, assembly GCF_000697945.3. Lineage (NCBI taxonomy): Eukaryota > Metazoa > Arthropoda > Insecta > Thysanoptera > Thripidae > Frankliniella > Frankliniella occidentalis. The sequence continues at coordinate 122,312 of NW_026267341.1, read as the reverse complement.
GATTTAGCTCTCGCACAAGTATGTCTGAAAACGTCCGCAAGATGGCGCACCTCTTCCATTCCCGACTTATACTCATGTGTCAGGTGTTAGATGTATCAAACTACATTCATACACGGAAAAAAAAAAAGTTAGCTGCTCCAGCTTAACATTAGGTATGCGAGCCAAAAGTTAGCTGCCTGGAGGACAGACAAGAAAATTAGGAACAGTAGCTTATGAATTCGGTGCGTGAGCTAATCTGTGACTGTCGCAGATAAAGCGTTCCCTGTAGTAGCCTAACTACATTAGTTGTACGAACGAATGGTATTTCGCATTCGTTCGTACAACTAATGTAGTTGGGCTACTACAGGGAACGCTTTATCTGCGACAGTCACAGATTAGCTCACGCACCGAATTCATAAGCTACTGTTCCTAATTTTCTTGTCTGTCCTCCAGGCAGCTAACTTTTGGCTCGCATACCTAATGTTAAGCTGGAGCAGCTAACTTTTTTTTTTCCGTGTATGTAACTGTTGTTATATTTTGCAGAAAAATAATTGTCTTTCAAAACTTTTCAAAGTAGTAACTTAACTAATCATTAATAGGTTCCTATGTTATGTCCAGCATTACAACAAATGAAAATCATAACTACACCTTGAAAGTCACCTGAGAAATACTTAGAAAATTTTTTTAATGAGAGAATTTTTTGACTGATACCTTAAAAAAATGTCTATTATGAAACTTCAGGGACAGTTTGCTGATTACAAAAAGCATCTGATCATGGTTGTAGCTTTTATATTCACAGAGATCAATTGATGTTTCTAAATTAAGCCACACCAAGGACAATACTCGTTCTTTTTACCTCATAGCATATGAGGGCAATAAAGGTAAAGAACGAGTAAAAATAATCATGAAAGAAACTAAAGTTGTCTGTAGTCAAAGAACTGGCGGCTTTCTGGACTCAAGTCACTGCAAATCAAAATGTGAAACAAATGTGTCAACAATTGAGCAAATTATTTGTTCCTTACAAACAGACATTACCACAAAATGACTGTCTTACCTAGAAGAACCGTCATCAGATTGCAGCTCCAGTTTCACTCCTTTTGGAGTACCGGTAGTGAAATCCTCGTCATTGGAGAGTAGTTCAACAGACACCTCATCGCTGTCATCATTGACACTGGCATTGTCCTCTTCATACCATTCTTCATCGCTACAAAAATAATATTTATATAAATGGTTGCAATAATGTTATGTAAAACTCTTTTGCGATTTCTCAGTAGTTCTTGAAAATGAAGAATAACCAGTCATTACCCATCAGAGTGGTGACCCTGGCGATACATATTAATTGCCTTGTCGGCCACAAGGGTGGGAAGCTTTTTGATAAGAGATGCCATCTTGCATTTCCTCCTCTTCTCCCTTTTAGCTGCTTCTTCGTGTTCAAACAGTGTAGGCCAATCATCATAGGGCGAGTCCTCAGGCAGCTCATCCTTCAAACATTCCTGGTCCAACACATTAGGGTGGTCCCGAAGCCATTTCCTGTAGAAATCTGAGAAATTTGATTGGGAGATTAGCTAACAATTGGTTACAATGAAGATCGGAAACTTTTATAAAATATTTTGTTTGTATCAGTATACATCAGAGATTCCAAAATAAATTACACGATCATATAAAATATAATAATAAATCATAACAGTTAGAATTTTACTCACGTCTTAGAACAAATATGACTGGTGGCTGGTCAGGGAGTACCCTGAGCTTTGGGTCTTCAAGTCTCGGTTTTCTTGCCCTGTAATATTTGCTTTCAGCACCAAAAACTGAAAGAAGGGCAGCTAATGCCCAATCATCTTTTGATATTACATCCTCTATGGTACTCCAAACATCCCCGTCTGCTTCCACCCCATGACCAAGTGGAACCTTCCGATTAAAGCAGATTCAATTAGTGAGTTAGAATTTGTTCAGGCAAAAGGGTAAACCAACAAGAATTACTAGTTTGGTGCTGTTTAAGTGGAAGAACGGGCCTTTGGAAGATGAAGGGAGGTTCGACTTCTGGTGGACTTCAACTGTATTTCCAGCACTCTTTTCAGTTGATCCTGCCAATGAATTCCAAAAATTAGACATTGATTCAGTAATTTAACCTATATATTTCCAGAAATTAAACTCACTTTTCTCTAAAATGGCCAACTTTTCAGTGAAGAGATTAATTTGTTTTTGAGTCTGATCCTCGTAGCTTTGTAATTTGGCATCCAGAACATTAATATCCTCCTCTTGCTTTGTAACTTTTGCTTCTAGAGATGTCAGTCTGTTAGTAAACATGTCATCAGTCTGTGATGCTGTGTTCATCACTGGTGCGTGACTATTGGAAGTTCTGCCATCGTTTGTTTCAGCATTTGGAATTTTCTGTCAAGATTATAACGATTTCCTATTAGTAGTAGAAATTAAACAGTTCCAAAAAAAAGAACTACTCAAATTATAGTACCTCAGTCAATGTTTGTGTCGGTTTTGCTACCGAAGCCTGAATGCTTGTAGTTCCACTTGCTTTGCTGGAAGAGGATTGCCCCAGTACTGATGATTTTGTTGCCACACGCTTTTCTTGCCACATTGTTTCATGGACTTCTTAGCTCCTGGCACTGATTTGCCTCCTTTACCAACAGCAATTTTGACAGGAGCTCTGGTTTTTGAAATGTGACTTTGTACAATGCTTTGCATTGTTGAGATTTTCCCCTGATTCTTGAGAGTTCTTGACTGGAAAAAATGATAAAATTATTGTAACAACAACAACAAAAACTTACAACTTTCTGCTTCTCGTGGGTCAAAAATTGGTAGTAGAATTGTCGATGGTTCACCTTTTGAGCTACAGTTTCCGTTTGCTCCTCCTCAGAGGTTGTCACTTTCCTATTAGGCTCTATGAGATTCTTATTTGGGTAACGAATTTTTCCAGATAAGAGACTTGTTTTCACATCCTCTTCAGAAGCTAGACAAATAATTCCTTTGAAAGCAAGTTCGCCTTCTATGAAAAGAAAACAACAAAGTACAATGGAATATTACTTACTACCAGTTACCAAAATGAATACAAGTGAAGATTGTTTGGCCCCTGGGGGCTTAAATTTGAACAACGTTTGCCTATGGTTCCTTGCTTCTTTAAAATTTTTGATCCAAGCAGTGGATACAATTTGATAATCAGACTTCTTTGTAGCTTTAAGTGGCCATATGGCTGCATACATTTGAGAGTCACTCATATTTTCAAAAGCTAGTTAGTTCTATTTTGTACTTAATATAATACTTTAGAGAGGACTAGGACTAATATTAATACTGAAAAAGGGACTAGATAGGACTAGACAAGTCGGAACGTGTTGGGGCAGGTTAGGAATACGATGGGGTACGTTCGCAAGCAGCAGGTAGAACCACTGGTGGCCGAGTTCACGTGCTGGTCACATGTGAAATTTTCGCACCGAACGACACCCCGATTCAAAACTACTTTTATAGGAGGCGATTGTAATCTATTTATTTATATTTTTGTATCAAGTGTGGTTTTTGAAACATGCTTACCATCAGGAACTGATTGGAGTAAAAAGTTATACGTGACTGTACACACAAATCATCCGCACAAAATCATACAAGAACGCACCTATCAGCTGTTATTGTTATTGTTTGGTATGTTTGCGAGGTGGTTGTCTTCTAGTTGTGTCACTTTCTAGCACAAATATGTTACCAAAACGGTTGAGTAGTGAGAATGTTACTGAAAGAACGAAACGTAATCGAAAACAGAAACAAGAGAAGGCTATTGTGCAGTGTGAGAATCTTGCATCTGTATCATGCTCGACACCCAACCAGAAATGTCCATATCTGATTCTAGATAAAATTAAGAACTGAAAGCAGATATATGGTCAGATACGGTCAGATTCAATTGCAGGTTTGTCTCCAAACACACCTTATGGGCAGATTTAAGTCCAGTTCTGGGTGCAGAATAATTGTAATATCTGTAATTGTACTCTTTCTCATTACCGCAGTCAGATCTGTCGGCCTTAATAAGCGCGCGAAATTTGTCATAAGCATACCATATTTGGCACCATGTCTGCTATTTGTTCAGGTATGCAGACAGAAATGGTGACATGTATGGCATCAGAAGCGGAGTAAATCCAGATCAGATCTCAGATGTTCATGCACCCTGATGAGCCGATGGACAGTCCGTGGAATGGTCCGTATATGTCCGTGGCTGTCCTTGTGCAGTCCCCAACTGTCCACCGTGTCTATTGTGTCCATCAGTCTGTCCGAGGACCAGTCCATAACCTGTCCTCGGTTCAGTCTGCATTCATAACTACAGTCCGTCGTTTGAAATGTCCATGGCATGTGTCCGAAGCTGTCCACCACGGCTCGTCTGTCCATAGATCTGTCCGTTACCTATGACCACCAAATGTCTATGGACCGTTCCACAGGACTGGTCCGTAGGACTGTCCGCTAGTTGTCCATCGACATGTCCATCGCCTTGCACATCATGACGTTCGTGCCATGTCCGCCGACATGTCCACGAGTTGTCCATCGACTCGTCTGTAATTTTACGTACCGAGCTGTTGCATACTGTCATAGTATACCCACGGACACTTGTGGACACTTTCGGACTGAGATGAGTTCAACCACCCGAACACTAGATGGCGCTTCGGAATTTTGACACATCAAAGTTTTAAATAAGTCATTTATACGTGAATAAGTCTTTTTAACTAGTTCATTTGTGTAATCTGTGGGTGGAGAAAGGGGTACTTAGGCTGTTCACACTTGTCCTTTATCTAGTCAACCCTTAAATTGTTTGTCATATGACGTATTACACCAACTCGCGGTGGTCATATCCAACCTCTTCACACTAACTCCATCAGCCCGCCCGCCCTCTGTCCGGTTCGCCCGGAGTCCTCCATCGCCACCAGAGGGCGGGAGGGCGGCGATTTTTGAACCGAAGATCGTGATGTCATCACGGTCACTCAATGCTACCTTTCTGAACGCAACAGATTTCTATGGAATTTCGTTCAAACATCCCGGACAGTTCAGGACTGTAACGCGGACAAACCTCGTGGACTGAATTGCGGACAGTGCCACAAATAGTCTCTCGGACCATTGCGGACAGAGCCACGGATAGGATCTCGGACTGCGGACAGCTGCGGGCAAGTCCACGGACGTTTCAATCCACGGACTGGGGCCACGGACAACTCATGGACACACCAGTGGACATGTCCTCAAATTGTCCTCATGTAGTCCGTAGCCGCTGTCCGCGTGAGCTGTCCGTCGGCTCATCAGGGCAGAACTGATTTGATTCAGAACTGGTTACATACATGGTCCCAGATATTAAAAAAATACTCAGAACTGCGTGCAGGTTTGAGAACAGACTTTTCCCCAGTACTGGGAAGGAGGTTGGAACCCCCTTTTCAATAGTACTGAGAGCATATCTGAGGACAGGTCTAAAAAGTTACAGATATGTGACCATGTATGTGTCCAGATATGCAAAAGTATCACTGCAACCGTACTATGGGGGTTTTGGGGTTGACAAGTTTCTAAAGAAAAATACAGTACATAGAAAAGTAGCAAACTGTGTGTAATTTTAAAAAAAGTTCACATTGAATGAGAACACTTTACCTAACACTCAAAATAGGTATGGTTCTTTAAAACAACAACCTAAATGATTACAAACAACTGCTTTACGACAGAAATACCACTCAAACGAATAAGACACACTTAACTTACATATAGTGCATTTCCAAGAAGTACCATATAGCACTTACTGCTTATATTACAATTAATAAACAAAAAATATAATTAAAATCACGTTTGCCCTTTACGAAGTACCTTATAATTCAGGTACTTATTTCTGCTATAGCACTCAATATAAAGAACAAAAAACAATCAAAAATGAATTAAAAATCACATTGTTCACAAAAGAAGTAACCATAATGATTCAGGTACAAGGAACAGAAAACTACATAATTTTGTTTTTGATTAATCAGGTCTGGAAGTCATATTTGCAGCCTGCTGCTTCAGTAACTTTTTGTTCTTCCGCATGGCCCTATATTCCTCGGCACGTTTCTTGGCCCCACGCACTTCTGACAATCTGGTGCCCATCTGCCTGTGCACAGTTGTTGGATTGTCAAGAGGAATCGACCTGCCCATGCAGATCTTGCGAGCTTTTTCTGGAATGATTCAATATCATTATCAACTGTTTTAAGATCAATGTAAGTGAGCTGGAAGTTTTCTATACTCACTTTCAATAACTGCAACTGCATGTGGGTATAGTCCAGGGCGAGGTCTTTCGGTCTTCCCCAGAGGACCCTTTTGGGCATTCCCAAGGAGGAAGCAACTACACATTGCATCCGTTGTGAACACTAGATCGAGCAAATTCCTGGCAACAGTGGTGTGAGCCAACTTGTTTCTGCTTAGCAAAGTTTCATACGCATCTTCATCGACATAAATGCCACTCCCTTTGGAGAGCTCAATAACCTTTACACAGAAAAGGACAAATTATTATCACAGTATATATGAGTAATTAAGATAACTTAAAAAAACTAAAACAAATAAAAGAATGCTTACATCACTATCCCCTTTTTGATGAAGCAGTTGTGCAAGCATTTGTTGCTTGGTAAGCTTTGGAGGCTTGCTCAAGTCTTCATCCGATGATGTATCATCATCGCTGCTGCTGTCTTCACCAGAACTCTTATCATCCTCCTTCGCCTTGCTTTTGTCACCATGTTCACCATCTTGTCCATCTCCCTCATGTTCATCTGGCTCTCTGTCCTCTCCCACTTCTTCCTCACCGTCCAGGGACTCATCCCCATCCCCATTCCCATTCTCGGAATCACTTCCATCTGCTTTTTCAACATTCTTCACTTTGGCCTCTTGCATTTCATCATCAGAATCATCATCTGATGACCCCTCTTTGTCAGTGTTCCTCATTACTGCTCCATTTTCCTTAAGAATGGGAGATGTTTTCTCGACATCAATAGAGTATTCCGGCGGCAGGATCAGAGAAGACTCATGGAAGAACAAAAGCCTACTGCGCATGAGCAGACTATGGTGGGGGGCGGCTCGGCCGGCCCGGTGTCGCCCCCCACCATAGTCTGCTCAGGCGCAGTAGGCTTTTGTTCTTCCATGAGTCTTCTCTAATCCTGCCGCCGGAATACTCTATAGCTGCAAGAGACATTTTAAACACGATTTAAAACTAAATTGATTTGTAGCCAAAAACGAGTATGTGGTAATACCAACTAATGGCAGTAAACAACATCAAAACAATTCTTTAAATAAAGTTATCATGCAGGATAGCTCTCAAAATTTGTCTTACAAAGTCCCCAGAAAGCAACTTTTATTTTAAAAATTATCTTATTTGTTTTGAGAGTTGGTTTACATAATTAAACAAAAATTTCTATTCTGAATGAATTATCCCCTCAGGTTTCAAAAGAATGCTTTTCAAAAAAAAGAGTTTTAAAAAGACCGCTCTAAAAATCAAAACATCCACATTCAAAATGTAAGAAACTTACAGACTATTTTGATTGACGTAGGGGTTGAAGCAGCTATCTACGCAGGATGATTCAAAGTGACCAAAGTGGCTGACTGGCTGGTGGCAGCTTTCTTAGCAAGTGCACTCAGCTACAAAACAAACAAAGTATGAACTGAGATGACACCTTGCAAAAATGCGCATTAGGCACTACTAAATTGTTGTAAAATAGTTTCATCACTGGTTCTTTAATCAGAGCAAAAAGTTTACTAACCTTACTGACTTTCATCTTTGGCGGCTTTCCACCATCCACAGCAGGTTTTTGCTTGGATTGATTTTTTGACTTCAATGCAGCCCGTTGCTGCTTTTCGGCAAAACTTTTCTCTGCTCGAATTGAGTCGTCATTCCACTTCCCCTTGTGTTGTCTCTTAATTATGCGAATGGCAAGGCTATCAGCAGTGCCTGTTTCCAAAAAGAGCAAAAGTAAAGACTGATTAATAAAATAACAATCGAAAATAGAAGTACTCAACCAAGGATGTGAACTGAAAGTCCACCATACATTTTAAATGAGGGTTTGCAAGCAAAATGCATCTAATGGACGAGAATGAGAAGAAAGTAAAAGTTATCATAGGAGAGCTATGTGAAACGCTGAGCAGTGCCGAACATGAATGGAAATTTGCCCCATCTAACTGCTTTTAAAGCATGGTGCCATAGAGAAAGGTTAGGGTATAGGATATTCGAATTCACAACGAATGCGTGCGAGAATAAATGTTAAATAACTTCACACTTGGGAAGAAGGGGAATAGCAGTAGAAGCTGAGAACTGCAAGGCAGAAAATAATGACCAACAAGAACTTCACATTTCCGCGATCATAATCTACGTAACCAGAGAACCTAAACTTTGAAATTTGATTTCGACAGCGATGTGTACCTACCAGACTCTCTTTTCAAGCTTTTCTTAGACGGCATTGCAGTGTTCTTCAATCAGGAATCCCTTACAAAGCAAGCTCAGCCTCTCTGTCCTCACGGCGGCGGCACAAGTGTGTCGAGCGAAGAGTCAGGTCAAGGTGTAATGGCGGTCTGAAGGCGCGAGACGGAAAAGCAGTTCCCCAAGTTCTGACGAAACCCAATTTATCAGAGGCTCCGCGATTCTTTCACGAAAACCACAGAAATATATCACTAAAAACGAATAAAAAGCAGAGAAAGGCGATTCAAATCCTTAGTTAAAGATTCTAGCTGGAACAGTGATGTTAAAATTCCTAGATTTAGTTTTTTGAGTTTCCCAAAATGTAGTCTGATGCTACAACTACGCTAGTTTTGGACTATCCAGTCTTGCTTGTCCTTTCCTGGATATAAAAAATAAATGACAACTGTTTCTTTCAAAAAATTCAAAATATTCTTTTCTTTGCAAAAATATTATTTTAGAGGGTGTTCTACGGTGAAATATTTAATTGGGTAGCATTTTCTCACAGTCACAGATGACTCGCTAACTTACAGTTGACAAATGAATGACGCCGGCTTGCAGAGGAAGCAGCCGAAGCAGTATCAGAAAAAAAAAAACAATAACAATGGCCCATGATCCTTGTAACTTTTAATCGAAAAAAGAATTCTGAAGTATTCTCTGATTGTCAAGCAATCAGCAGTTCTAACGAAATGTAATTTTACTTTAGAAATTGTTTTCATGCAGAGACGTAAAGACCACATAGCCTCGACTCGACGTGAATAAGTGACCATCGAAGTAAGTTTAACCTCTTCAAATCTTTGTCAAGTGTCCAAGTGTCTACGTCCTTTCATTCATTCTGCTGTGTCTTTTATAGATCATGTCTAGCAACGATGAACCAGAGGAAAATATCCAACAACCAATCAAGAAAAGGAAACAATGGCTGAAGGGAAAAGAAGTATGTCTCTTGACATTGTCCTGACTAATTTTTCTTTCAGTGTTTTGACGTTTACTAACCCATTTCTATTTTAACTTAGGTCCCAAGGAGTACTTTGCAACGTTGGCTGGCCCAAGAAAGGGCCGATTCACTTGCTGCTGCTGCTGACGCTTCTGCTGGAGCAAGCCAAGAAGAAGAGGGGCACATTGACGCAGAACAGCAAGTTTTAAATGTCGAACCTCAAGAAGAATACCAAGAAATCAATCAAGACATTGGAGAAGAGGAAAGCCAATTGAGTTCTAGCTTATCTGAAAGCAGTACCACTCCTGATTTAAGTTCTGACAGTGAACATGAAGAAAGCTCAAACTCAAGTGATACTGGTTCTCAAATTAATGATAGGCCTATGAATGAAGTGTTGTTCCGTGGTTCAAGGAGCAGCAAGGGAGAAGCTGTATCTAGTCTTCTGGATCTGTGTTGCAAACATGCTGTGTCAAAAGCATTAATGAGTGATCTAGTTGAGTATACCAATAAGTTATTACCAAGACCCAATTGTTTTCCCCAGACCCTTTATTATTTTCAGAAAGAAATTGGTTGTTACATTCCACCTGATACATGTGTATCACATTACTGCTGTGAAGAATGTGGCACATATCTTGGTACTACTGACACTAGAAAAGATGACTGTGGTGTGTGTAAGGTGACAGTGGAAAAGAGATTTTATGAATTTCCCCTGGCAACTCAACTTAAATATCTTTTTGAGGAGAGAAACTTAGCAGCTGTTATGGATTCATATGAAGCTAAGGCTGGAGGTTCTTCAGATATCACCAAGGGTGAGGAGTACTTGAAAGTAAAGTCACATTTGAAAGGGAAATATGATGTAGTGTTACTCACAAGTACTGACGGATTAAGTCCACATAAAAATTCAAGCGAAGAAATTTGGGCCCTCACCTACACCATTTGTGAAGTTCCGCCTAGCCTTAGAAAACCTTTCACCATGGTTACCCAGATATGGTGTGGAAAGAAGAAACCACTTATGAATGGGTTTATGGTTCCATTCTCTAAAAGTATAAATGCAATTTATCACCATGGAGTTGTGTGGACTCATCCAAAAACAAAAGTTGTTCATACCACAAAAGGAACTGCACCAGTTCACACCTTGGATGCACCTGCAAGAGCTATGCTTCAGAATATTACTTCTCATAGCGGGTTCTTCAGCTGCAATATATGTGAAATAGAGGGAGAGTGTATCAAACATGGTAAAGGACACAAAACCATCTATCCATATGCTGAGGATGAAGACTTAGTTTTACGAGAGAAGAAAGCAATGGAAACTCAAACTAAATCAGTGCTATCAAATGGCGTTGTTTGCAAGGGTGTGAGAGGAGATTGTGTTTTGAATACAATCCCAGAGTGCAACAGAGCCACTGCATTAGTTT
>NW_026267341.1:105724-106680 GCF_000697945.3 Frankliniella occidentalis | reverse complement strand
ACCTATTATTGTAATTTAACTATGAATATAGAATAGTACTTAATAATCTGTTTGGAAGATCACTCATCTCGGTAGTGGTACCTTCAGTAACCTGAGGTGTGACAGCAGTGGGCTCCACCATACTTTCAACCTCTACCACAGCACTAGTTTCCTCAGTATCCTGACCAGGTGTGATCAGAGCGGACTGCACAAGACTTTCATTCACTGGTACAGTGGTATTGTCCTTATTGGCCTGAGGTGTGATTGGTCCCAATAACTGTTCACTAACTACTACCACTGGTGTTTGTAATTGTTCAGTTGCGTCCTGATATAAGAACAGTATTAAAAAAATGCACCCATGATAGATAAGACAGATACTCTATAGGGAAGGTGAAGTAAATATTGCAAAAAAGTTGTAGATTTAAATACTGAATACAACATTTAAATGTTTCACTTCTCTTTCTTTCCTTTTTCCAATATTTACCCACACTTCCATGTACTCACAGAACTGGTTGATACACATTCTTTCTGCTTCTGATCCTTAGTTTGCTTAGCCTTCTTCCTTTTCAGTATGTTGGCATCCATACCTCCAGTTTTGCTTTGCTTTGCTGACTATTTTAATAAGAAAGATGTGGTAATTAAAAAATACCAGGATTCATTTAAAACAGAAAAAATAATATATAAAGAACACTTACTAGCTTCTTCTTGTCCTTCTTTTCAGAGGTAGAGGCAGCCATCTGCTCCTCGTATCTTGTGAAGTATTTCAAGGGAATTTTTGTTGCACCGTTAGACAGCCTCTTTGGACAAGTTACTCTGGTATCGGTGTTTTCCAGTTCAGCCTTGGTATCTAAAGGAAGGGTAAAAAATACATGTAACACCTGCTCAGTGAGAAATGAAAGATTGTACTGATATCAGAACGATATCAAACATCAGCAATTTGTCAATTTTCGCATCACTTGGATACTGAAATGGACCTA
>NW_026267341.1:98429-101824 GCF_000697945.3 Frankliniella occidentalis | reverse complement strand
AGGTGACAGTGGAAAAGAGATTTTATGAATTTCCCCTGGCAACTCAACTTAAATATCTTTTTGAGGAGAGAAACTTAGCAGCTGTTATGGATTCAGTGCAACAGAGCCACTGCATTAGTTTGTGATTATATGCATTTAGTACTACTTGGAGTGGTCCGTCAATTTTTTACTATGTGGATGGTAGGTGAGGAAAAAAAAAGGAAAACAGAAGAAAAACGCAAAGAAACCACCTTGGTACATTAAAAACAAGTCGAAGATCATTAACAGTTTCTTGTGTTCAATTCAACGAATCTATGAATTCACAAGAGTGCCAAAGGATACTGACAAATACAAGAATTTCAAGGCCTCTACATGGCTTATGTGGCTTCTATTTGTGTCAGTTCCGGCACTGCACCATAACTTAACAACAGAATACTTCCAGCATTGGCTCCTCCTTGTAATTGCCATGAATTTACTCCTGCAAGAGGTCATATCTGAAGATCAAATTGAAATGGCTAGGTTGCTTCTTTCTGAGTTTGTTGAAGAGGCTCAAAACTTATATGGTAAACAGGTGATGACATATAACGTTCATGGATTGCTACACATGTCACTCATGGTAAAAAGATGGGGAGGCCTTTGGGCCAATTCCACCTTTTTGTTTGAAAGTTTTAATGCTGTTATTGTAAGGAATTTGCATGGCACAATCCACATATCAGAAGAATTCGCAAATGTCTTTGAGAGGCATGTTGCCAACGCAACTTTAAAAAACTTACTTCTAATTGATGATGAAGAAGGAAGATCAGCACCAACAGTGAAGGGCAAAGTGTTCAATAGTGACCTGAGTGAACAAGAATTGGACCTCCTACATCAGCATTTTCCTACAGCTCAACAAAGAGTACCTCTCTATAACAGAGTTCAAATGGGGAACACAATATTCACATCCCTCAGTTACTTAGCAGAAAAAGCAACTAATAATAAAATTGTGTGCTTCAAGTGGAATGAAAGAACACTATTTGGTGTTCTGAAGTACTTCTATAAAAGTGGAGAAAATAACATTGTTGCTTTTGTTAATGTGCTAGGTGTAGACAATAGCCTACGGTTTCAGCATCTTGTAACAAAATTGTTTGTCACCCATATTATCCCTGTTTTTGACACAGAAGAAATATGTGTAATTCCATTAGAGAATGTAATTTGCAAATTAATGAAGGTTGGACAGTACGTGTGTATCCCACCCAACAGTTTTGAGCGCAACTTGTGATATATTGTGATGTATATTCAAAACTATTTATTTATTTTTTTCTAAACAGTGTGAGCATAAATGTGCATTAAATAATTCAAATACAATTTTAAATGTTACTCATTATCATTTATTCATTGTCATTTATCGTGGGCAAAGTTTCATCGCAGGGTTTTGAACCATCATTGACTTCTCGATGGGAAACTTCACCATTAATGTAGATTTCCACATCAGACACTTCATCTTCAGAAACAAGGCGTTGAGAAATATCCACACTTTCAGCATTCTTAAGCAGAGTGCTGTGCTGGATTCTAAGGTAATCTGTGGCTCTTACGGGCCTCTTCTTTAGTGTCTGTGGAAAAAAAAAACAATGTACATACAACATTGAATCTTAAATTTCTCTTTCTTCTATCATAGAGTAATAAGGGCTTAGGACACGATAAAGGTACTTACATCCACAGCCCAGAATTATTGCCCACTCCATTTGCATAGTGCTGGCCCTCAGGAATTGTCCGTGGCACCCTGGTGCGAGTGGGCAGGGCTGGTTGACTCCTTGTTGAATAGGAGGGACACGAATAAGCCTTGGTGTACTACCAGAACACCACTGAATGCCACAGATAATATCTTCTGCAACTACCCACCGGAAAAAGTAAAAAAGAAAGTACAATACTTGCTTGACAACTCTCAAGTTCTTTTTTGGTGTTGTGCGTCCACATCGAATTATTTCCAAATTAAATTCCTCATCACTACTTACTGGCATTAACTTTTGGCACCCTGCTGGGAACCGGAGGATTTTCAGCAGATTTCTTCATTTTTGAAGTTATGTTCTTACAATTCACAAAGATAGGTTGTAGCCGAGAGACGTCTCTTGTACAGCTCCTAAACTAAGCAAGATGTGCTGCCAACATCACGTCAGCACACCGCACTTTTCAAATTTAGCGCCTTAATATGTGATCGGAATGGGAAGAGACACGTCTAGTCAAATTGCGGATCAATCATCGGCAAGGGGCATGATCGAGGAATTTGAAGCTTAGGTAATGGCTTCGAAGTCATGATTCTAGGAAGTGTCACAATCAGATCTGGCCCAGATATGATGCGATATCTGAGGAGAGTTCATATCTGGATGCTCATCTGACGCAGGGTCTGGAAATCAGCCTTGCTAGGCCGTCCCGTGTCTCTGGCATATTAATTTCAGCATCTGTGAGCAGATATGATTGTAAATTTGTTACTTTACCTGTAATTTAAACAGGGAATGTAGAACCCACTTTTAAATCTGACACCATATCTGAATATAGGTCAGTGTTTGAGTTCGGCGTCGTCCGTTCCTCAGACATATCCCCAGATCTGTATGCAAATATATTGTCAGGTCTGAAACCGATCTGCACTTCTAACGGGGAATGGAGCTGCCTTTAAATCTGACACGATATCTGACAATAGGTCAGTCCGGCCGTCCGTGTTTCTCAGATATATCCCGTGATCTGCATGCAAATATGCTGCCAGGTCTGAAACCGTACCTGCACTTTTAACGGGGAATGGAACTGGCTTTTAAATCTGACACCATATCTGACAGTAGGTCAGTGATTTTGAGACGCCCATCCGTTTCTCAGGTATATCCCTTGATCTGTCTGCACATATATTGTCAGGTCTGAAACAGTCTCTGCTTTTCTAACGTGGAAATGGACAAGCTTCTCCATCTGATGTCAGGTCTGACGGTTGGTCTGGCTTAAGACGGCCCGCGTTTTTTGCGCAGACTTCCTACCGGATATACTGTCAGGTCTGGCAGTGTATCGGCAAAAAGCCTGCTGTGAAATCAGTAACTTTTCCAGATAGGGTATCAGAATTGGTTTCATATCTGGGCGAAGAACTGAAAATCAGCAAAGTTTTCAGGTCTGTTTCCAGATATGTAGTAAGATCTGTTAAGACTTGGCATATTTTGACAATTAGCACCAGTATCTCAGATAAATCCGCATGTTTGTGATTTGATCTGGTGCCAAATCCAGTCTAACCCCAGATCTGTCAGTTAATCTGCCCAGACAGGGAAAAAAATAAGTAAGCTGTGATAGCTAATGTGTTAGCTGCCAGCGTGACAAGCAATGCGTTAGCTGTGAGAGCTAATCTCAGTCTGTGAGAGCCAAGCGATGTTTACTATAGCAGATAATCACGTCAGCTGTAAAAACTA
>NW_026267341.1:97739-98379 GCF_000697945.3 Frankliniella occidentalis | reverse complement strand
TTTCATCCAAACTTCATAATCCATATGTGACTAAATCTAATTTTAGTTGTGATACTATTCTTCTGGAATTATACAACTTGGTCACCTTTTTTTCAGATGTCTGTATCTTATTACGCATCATCAGATAGTGAGTTTGATGACAGTTGTGAGGATATAGTAATGCACTTCCTTAATGAGCGCCCTAACCAGCCCATTCCCGTCCCACAAGTGCAAGAAGATCCTGGAGATGGCAACTTTGAACATGTTGGAGATGCTGGAAATGGCATTTGTGGAGATCCCTTGGATGACCATGGTGGTGGAGACCCTGAGGGTGACGACCCTGAGGGTGACGACCCTCCAGGTGATGACCCTCCAGGTGATGACCCTCCAGGTGATGACCCTGATGATCCCCCAGTCAGTGAAGAGAGTGACACTGATGATAGTGATGTAGATGATGAGGGTGGGGACACATTTTCTTTCGATGATGTCAGAATGAACACTCCTCTTGAATTTGGTCATGCTGGATGTACTGTTAGAGAAGGAATCCTTCTGAATCTCTCTCTTGCTGTCAAATACCATTGGACATATGAGGCTCTTGCTGACTCCATGGCCTCATGGAGTACAGGGCTGGGTAGGAGAGGAATTATCCCAGAAACAAAGA
>NW_026267341.1:91032-97689 GCF_000697945.3 Frankliniella occidentalis | reverse complement strand
GGTCGAACACCTTGCTTGTCACGCTGACAGCAAACACGTTAGTTGTCCTAGCAAAAGTTGTGCTGGAATAGATAACATATTTTTTTCCGTGGATCTGCCCAGATCTGAACATTTTTGCTTGGGCACCACCGGATCCTCTGGGGTCATCTGATTCTCTGTCTGACTCAGAGGGAGAGGAGGCAAGTTTTATGACTGACAATAGCAATTGGAATAACTCACTGATCCTGTATGTTAATTTGAGTCTTCTGCTTTAGGGAAATAATCGTCAACTTTCCTCGGATATTGATCAGGAAGAATCTGAACATGAAGAGCTTCGAACCGACGTCGTAAGTTTTCCAAAATGTAGAACTATATTACTTATCCAGATACAGCTCAAAGTCACTTAACAATTACCGACTGAGGATTGACTGCCGTTTGTCTGTGGATTGGCAATGCGTTACCAGACTTTGGCGCCTCAGACAATCTTCAGACAATCCTCTGCAAGAGATGAAAATGAAAACAATCGTCTCGGCCGGCCAGCTGTCGCCGGCCCGGTACCGAACCCCGGTCCTCGCAGTGGGAGTCGGAGTGCTTGCTCCCTTGGCCAGAGAGAGGTCGCTGAGAGACGAGCTCGGCGAAGGCAGGTCATCGTCAGTCAATCCTCAGTCTAACTAGGCTGAGGATCGACTGCCGATGGACTGCGGTCTGGCTGTGGTTTGTCTGACGTTTGTCAGCCATTTGTCGATGAGGATGATCAGCCGTTTGGCTACGGTTTGGCTGCCGATAGACTGACGATTGACTGACGATGACCTGCCGTTTAACTGCGCTTTACCTACGAATTAACCGTCACCCTCGACAAGATTCAGACAACATTCAGGCTATTATTTTGCCTCGGGAAGGGAGACCGCAGAACCGCAGAACAGCACATCGGGCGTATGAGTGCCTTTACGCCGTAAAACCCTGTTTTATGCGTTTTTCTGATAATTTAAATATTCAAAATGACATTTTACACATTGGACATATGTTGGAAATCACCAAGAGCGGAACAGGGCAGGGTTTGTCACCATCACGGCCTTGTCGACAGCTTACCTCACCTTCGTGTGGCGCTGAGACCGCTTGGCGGCAAAAAGTGTATGGTAGACTTTGTAAGATTGTGTGGCGAAGTAAGAAGTGTCGTGGTTACATCTGTCAAAGAGAAGACTAAAAATGACTAAGAAAGAGGCGGACGAGATGAATTATTCTTTATACGATAACAACGGCGACCGATATGATATCGTCATAAAGAAGAAAGACTTTGCGAAGTATGAGTATGGTAAGTCGCTCGGTGATCGACGAGCAGTTGGAGGTTAGGTGTTAATTCTGTCCTGTTTCACATTGCATTTTTTCATCTGTAATATAGGGCGTGCAACATGCTATAATACGTTAAGAGATCTGAAAAGAGCGGGCCGGAAGCCCACTGTAAGTCATGGAGGCCGGAGTACTGTGGTTGAAAAGGGACCTGATGATCTGAGAAGCCCAGAGCACAAAAAGGCAAAACGACAGACAGCAAAGAAGCTTGCAGCTACTGCAAGTGTTTTTACGCCTCTTGCTGATTCCACGTTCGTGGAATCTGCACCTGATGATGTTAATGGTAAGACAATTCTTTTTCGAACAGAACTGGGTTGTTCGCTCTTGCTGACATTGTGGCTCATTATTGATAATTGTTTAAATGTTTGCTTAGCTCCTCTCCGGCTGTTCGAAGCCTGAACGCCAGCTTTGATGCCTCGCTCATCATCAAGGACGACATCCCTCCTATTGAAACAGTCCCTCAAGACCCTCATAACGATGTAGAGGTTGAGGTCCCAGGTATGCTGCTCATACTGCTCATACGAATTCACAACAAAAACAACGGAACGGTGAGGTGGAGGGGTGGAGGGGGAGGGGAGTGAGGGAGGTTGAGTCGAGTCGAGAGTTCAAGAAGGCAGCGAGCGACGGTTGACCGGTTCCGACCGGCCTCGTGGGAGCTTTTATGAGCGTCCCTTGCTAACCCAACGTACATTTTGGCGCGCTTGTTTGTGGTTGCTTGAGAAGGGTCGTGGTTTGGTTGTTGCAGGCATTATTTTAACTCACTACAATGTACGTGTACGGACATGATTTGGTCGATAAGAAAAGGGCAACCTTCATGGACACGGATATTTTTGAAATTATCAGTGACGGTCATAGGCTGCGTTTTAACTCAGATGACTGGAGCCAAGAGAAGAAGTACGGTGTGAAAGTCGGAAAAAAAAACTGCACCGGTTTGTGCCTCTCGCCGTAAACGGTAAGAAATCTTATTGAACTTGTGTGCTAAGAAATTTTAAACTTGCCCTTTGCGCATTGAATTTGGCTATGCAGGTTATGGTAGTGTTACTTTAATTTTCTTGGTAGGAACTGATGCCTAGAGTACAGTTGAGCGCAACTTGTTCTCTCTGAAGAGGTGCATCAACAGACTTGCGACTCCGTTTCCAACTTTTTCTCTTTTATGCCTCAATGAAAATGAACCTGTCCTTTGATATTTGTATTCTTTGCTGTTTTCTTCGCATTTGTCAGATCATTTGGATTTCTTCTTGAGTTGAATACTGCAGCAGTGTTTTTATATTCCAGATACCATGGTGGGGATAGCAGATGCTATAAAGTCGCAACGCTTCATTGTGAAACCTTGAAAATCTCTCACACCTCTCTCCCAGGATGTACAAAACTTTGAAGTGGTTGAAGAGAGGAGAAACGTTGCTGATGTTAGAGTGAGTATTTCAATGCATCCTTTCTTAAAGTAAATACTATGTCATCAACAACTGCATAATTGCATTTCAAAAAATATTCAACAGCTGAAAACCAAGAACAGGAAGGGGAAGGAGGACCAAGAGGTCGATACACAACTCATTAAACATGCCAAGAAATCTGGCCAAGCTGGCAGTGACGGCATCCCTGCAAACTCTGTTGAGAAGGTAAGCGTTCTGTCCAATGAGACTTGTTTGGCGTATTCGTAAGCAGGTTTTAACTTATTTCTTTTTTTATATAGAAGACTCCGAAGCAAAAGAACAAAGCAAAACTAAATAAGAAAGCCATTAAGGAGGCTGAAAAGAATGAGGATATGAAGTTGGCTAAAAAAAAATTCAGGTAAAGTATATAAGATAATTTTACTGACAGTATTTAAGTCTTAAAGATATGTGACTTGAAATGTCCAATTTCTTTTCAGAAACTGGGTATGGTGAAAACTCCTGTTATACTTCCTCTCCAGTTAAGCAGAGTGATAATTTTGGAACTCTTGTTTGTGATGTATCTCACATGAGTGATTGGGAGATCGGTATAGTAGAAGAGGTATGGAAAGTGTTCTTTTGAGACTAAATTGTAATTATTTTTGAAACAAACAGGATTTTAATTATTTCTATCTTTCTTTAGGTTGGCTCAACAGATACTGAGAAACATGACAATACAGCTCCACCTCCTGGAATAAAAGGGTCAAAGAAGGCTGATGGCACAAAAGATTCTGAGAGTAACAATAGATCAGAACTTCCACAGAACAACAGGGAAGAAAAAGATTTTGAGAGTAAGAGTAGATCAGAACTTCCAAAGAAGAACAGGGGAGAAACTGTACAGAATAATGCAGGCTCTCAGGGTGTAAGCTATTGCACTAGTTTTGCATTCCTATTTACATATAATCCTGTTCATAGTTACCAATAATTGTTTTGTTTTTTCATACTTATGTGTGAGTCATGTGGAAAGACATGCTGCAGCACCTATGCGTACAACAAGATGAAGCAGTATACAAAGAAATCTAATGAGCAGATACTGAGTAAACTGGAACTAATTGCAAGCAGGCAGACCAGTAGTAAGTAAAAGTGGTGTGCATTGTACAGTTCTTCAACTTTTACAAATGTGAACTTGGTAAGGAATTAATGTTGTGTTTTTTGTCTTTCTTTCAGTGAAGCCATCTGAAGGCAAACATTGCAAACTTCAAGACCTGCGAGATGTTTGCCCTGATGAGTCAGACGATTATGACATCCGCAATGGAATGGTATGGTTTGTGGTACCTTTGTAACCACTTCCTGCATGTAATGTTCTAATGTCACTTCATTTAATCTATGTAAAATAATTTCCTTAAAATGATATTGTTTCTTGGTTTAATGAATAGGTTCACATTGGTGAAAAAAAGTTCATCAGCATCAAAGCCATTGCTACTGTGGATATTGCAAAACACGGTGTTAGGTCCACACTGCAGGAACTAGTGCCCCTCTTTTGGCCTGACAATTATAAGGATTATTCACTAGATGGGAAAGGGAAGCAAATAACTGACAATCACATTAAGAGCATGATAGGTGAGTGAGATTGTATGTACAATCAGTAGTAAAAATACTTGGTTCACCATGTAAAGGAGAAGAATGAGTGGAATGAAATTTAGTTTTCTTTTATTAAATTAACATGATCTTCATGTCCACAGGAATTCTAGACTCCATGACATGGAAAATGAATCACAGGACAAGTTTGGAGATAGGGAATGTGCGCAGGGAGCTCAGCAAGGCCCTGTCGCATCTGAAACGCCCAAGCAGCTCAAACAAACAAAAACCAATTGCAAGCAAAGAAAAGAAGAAGAAAACACAAGAGGTACAGAAAGGCAAGCATAGTGGCGCTGCAAGAGGCAATGATAAGCAAAAATCAACTGCTGCTGAACCCAAGAAATCAAAGAATGGCTTAGATAGTAAAATGTCTGGAAGTTCTAGCAGCGAAGAAAGTGAGGGAGAGGGAGATGATGATGACGAGGATGAGACCAGTGATGACGAGAGAGATTAGAAGAGAAAGAAGAAGACCAATGATGATGACGAGGATGAGACCAGTGATGACGAGAGAGACAAGAAGAGAAAGAAGAAGACCAATGATGATGACGAGGATGAGACCAGTGATGATGAGAGAGATAAGAAGAGAAAGAAGAAGACCAGGGAAGGCTCTAGTGACAGTGAGAGCAGTGATGAAGAGGGAGATGACAAGAAAAAGAAAAAGAATTAGAAAATTGAACATGTATGTCTGCTGTCCTTCATACTTTCAGTTTTAATGAGCGCATATTGGCTTTTAACATAACATTAATAATCATGTTCTTTTTATTGTTTTTATGTTGAATTTGAATTGTAAGAACTTTTGTCAAATCACAAATGTACCAATCAGTAGTGAGTAGTGTGTTAATCATGTTCTTCTTACAGGGGTCGCAAACTCGAGCTATCCGCCGAGCCTCGCCTGCATAGGCCACACGCATTACGAGCTCTTCGGCAAGAAGAGTGAGAGAGATAGATGTAGTGGTGCCTCAGCGACTGACCCGTGCCCGGCCGCACTGCTGTTACCGCCGGCTAGCTTTGCTCGGCGCTCGGTCGTCGGCCAGTGTGTCTATCTTTGTCACTCCCAATGCTACCTCAATGAGTGCGACAAAGACAGACACACACACTGGGCCAGCGAGCGAGCGGCGTGTGTCCAGCGACAGACGACGACGGCTGAGTCCAGCTCAGCTCCGAGCCACCCGAGCGCGGCTCTCGGCGACCTCGGGTTCACCCGGACGCAAGAGGTGCGCGGCTCGCCGAGATCCGGGCTAGGCGAGCCGCGCTTGGCTCGGGAGCCGCGAGTTTGCGACCCCTGTCTTATTATATTTTTATGTTTATTGATATTTTAATTGTTACCATTCAATGGTATATGTACCTGATTTCTTTAAAGTGTTACTTTTTGTTTTGTTTCTGATCATTATCACATTAAAATTCAATTGATTTGTGTATATGTTGTAGGTATTTTTGATGATCTAGGCATGGTATTTTTTCTGAAGTTTTCCAATGCAACAGGTCTATTTATTTAGAGACATCTAGAACTTAATCAAAATTGTCTGTTTTTTAAGTCTAGTTTTTCATGTGTGAAACCAATCCAGTTTTTTAAGGCAGAGCGCCACAGGGGTGTCTGCAGCACGTTACTAATGTAAGGGGGAGGGTGACCGTGTTTTACCGGGTGACCCGGCTCTTACATGCCAGTAAGGTGGGTTGCATAAGGACCGGCTGGCAGGTGCTGTCGGGGTATTTCGCGCATCCCCGCCGAACCGCTAGCCAGCGATAGCGCCTGCGAGCCACCGCGTGTGCAACCCGCCATACTGGCATGTAAGAGCCGGGACACCCGATACAGACGCACTCAAGAACTTGCAACGGGAGTCGAGGTTCACACATGATAGTACGTTGGGTTGCCTATCTGCAGGCACGGAGCAGGTAGCAGTAGAGTGGTGGGGGAACTGCCCACTCCCTCGCCAGTGCCCCGCACCTGCAGATAGGCAACCCAACGCGCTGTCACGACGTCTCAGCCTGGACTCCTGGTCACTGTGCGGACACCAGTCGGGGTCACGCATCTAGGCGCGGCCTGGACAAAGGTGGGACACATTTGAACGCCCCCTGAATTCCTCCAGAGGTGCGGGTTGGATTTCCGGGACACCCTGGGAAGTGGTTCGTGGACACGTTTGGACCAGTGTTGGACACGGCGGGACACAGGTTGGACATTTCCAGGACACGTTTGGATGAGTGTTGGACACGGCGGGACACGATGGACATTTCCAGGACACCCTGGGAAGTGGTTCGTGGACACGTTTGGACGAGTGTTGGACACGGCGGGACACAAGTTGGACATTTCCAGGACACGTTTGGACGA
>NW_026267341.1:84950-87167 GCF_000697945.3 Frankliniella occidentalis | reverse complement strand
CCCAGCCGGCCCTCGCTGGCAGCCTGTGCAGCAGCCGAGCAGCAGCACGTCCGAGACGTGGCACGACGGGTACCTCGCCGTCTCGCTCCTGCAGATCTTGTGGAGGCGCACTCTCGTCGGGATGGTGTCGTGCACGGGAAGCCACCAAACTTCCTGCACATGCCCCGTGGGAGGGCGCCGCTGGAGATGTTCGCCCAGACTCGCGGCAAGTCCCCGCCGGGTGCCTTCTCGACAACGCTCGGCACGGGGGCGGGCGCGCGCGCGACCAAGGCGGCGTAGATGTTCTTGATGGCTGCTGCGACGGCACGTCGGCGGGCGCCGCGGCCGCCGACGTCCTCGTCGTGAGAAAGGCGCGGTAGTGCGAGCTGTGCCGCCACATGGCACGTCCCGTCAGCACGTCCCCGATGACAGACCACGCCGCGCGGTAGAACTCGCCGGTGATGGCGTCCTCTCCGGGACGCGGGGCTCTTCTTAACGGCGGCCAGGACTTCCTTCTTGGAGAAGGGCCGGCAGAGCGTCTCGTTTTCCTCGTCGCTGACAGTCTTGTCAACCTGCAAGGTGGGGGCGCGGGCGCCACCGACCCCGGTAGAACCAGGGGTCCGTAACTCATCGCATAAGCGAATTTTAGGCATCCGTATCTCGTAAACGGCTTGCGTTATTGGCGTTACCCATCTTATGACTTGTTCTCCTGCGCATTTCTGAAATTTGTCATTATATGCACGGAGGGCAGGCGGCCCTCCGTGCTCTAAGCCGTCCACGCCACGCACTGCGTCGACTCGCTGCTGCTGCGCGCGCTGTCCCATACGTGCAACGTGCACAACATTCACCGGCTCGTACTGCTCGTACGTACTCCATCGCGCTGTCCACCTTGGCCCTGCCCAGGACCCCGTGCAAGGCCTCAGCGTGCAGCTCCAGGATCTCAGCCTTGATCTCCTTATGAGGGCGGCGTCCTCCTGGGTCATGGCGTCATGGTGCAGAGGAGCTGAGCAGTGAGTCGTGATTTGATTTGATTTGATTTGATTTATTGACACCATAATATGGTTACATAGATTGATTAACATAGGTTTTGGCTTGCTTAGCTAGCAAAGTCAAAATTTAAAAATTCATCAACAGAATAAAATACATTTTCAACAAGGATGTTGTACACTGTTGTGGTAAATTTGTTTATAGGTAGATTTTTTATTGAGCATGGGAGAGCATTAAAAAGGCGTGGACCTAGAAAGGTGATGTCCTGCTGACATGTTACGAGATTCTTTTTGGGGATGATTATATTTTTATTGTGCCTGGTGTTATGGCTATGGATGGTGTTGTTACATTTAAATAATTGTGCATTTTGTTTTACATACTTCAGTTGTTCATAGATAAATAATGATGGTAGAGTTAATATTTTCAGGTTTTTGAAGTATGGTCTACAACTTGTGGTATTTCCAACATTCACCATACCCCTGACGGTTTTCTTTTGTAAAATGAAGATGCTACCAGCTTGATTAGAACATCCCCATAGGGTTATACCATAATACAATAGTGAGTGGAAGAGAGCAAAGTAGGTGACTCTTGCTGAGTTTATGCCACATATTGATGAAACTCTCCTGATTCCATAACTTACTGGAGACAGTTTACTTTGGAGGTAGTTGATGTGTTCACTCCATTTCAGATTTAAGTCCAGCATCACACCAAGAAATTTTACACTTTTTACTGGCTCAATTTTACCTCTTGAGGCATATACACTTATATTAGGATCCATAAGGGTGTTGGTTTGGAAGTGCACAATATTAGTTTTTTTTTACATTAATTAGCATGTTGTTTTTTTGACACCAGTCTTCCATTTGCTTAACAGATTGATGACATTGGGTTTGCAGAGTGTGAGGTATTTTGTTGTAGAGGTGGACTTTGGTATCATCTGCGAACATTGAAGCATCACCAGTGAGGCGTAGGTGCGGACGAGGGGCTTGGCCACGCGCAGCCACCACTGAGTCTGCGTCTGCGTCTGCGCGGCGGCGCGCTGCTGCACCGGGTGCCCATACTCCCTCGCGAAGCCGCGCAGGAAGTCGGTGTGCTTGAGCGCCGTCGCGTTGGGGCAGCGGCGGCGCGCGCTCTCCGCTCAGGGTGTAAGTTACATTACGGCGAGGTGCCCCAGGCGCGGTTTTAGGTCCGTTTGACGGAGGGGGCGATTTGTTGTGGGTTGCCTACTTTCAGGGGTTTTGTAGGACAAATTGG
>NW_026267341.1:82665-84900 GCF_000697945.3 Frankliniella occidentalis | reverse complement strand
TGGACATTTCCAGGACACGTTTGGACGAGTGTTGGACACGGCGGGACAGGTTGGACATTCCCAGGACACCCTGGGAAGTGGTTCGTGGACACGTTGGACGTGTGATGGACAAGGCGGGACACATTTCGGAGGCCCCTTGAATTTCGTACGGATGAGATGGACATTACAGGACACCGTTGGGAAGTGGTCGGGACAGATCCGGGACACCTCTGGGACGTCCAGTTTGTTTCAGTTCCCGGACACCGTCAAATCTGGACAGGCCAGGACATCCGTGGGACCTGTGTCCGCCGCTCCTCCGCGCGCCCGCCCCCACCACCGCTCTCTGTATCCGCTTTTGTTCTTCTTAGTTCCGTTCCGCGCTCTAGAGGGATACCCTATCTGGCCTTGAATTGATCCGAGGACAGTACATGTCCAAACAGAAAGCATTAGTAGATCTAAAAATAGATTCAAAGCTAATGATATTGACTTTCGGTTTAAATCTTAAATTTGCTGATATGGAAATTAAAACGAGCTAACTCAGGAGACAGTTTGGCTTTCTGGGCAGAAGCTCACATACAAAGATTTTATTGAAATGACGAGTCAAATATCTCACCAGAGAGGCAAAGGACGACCACACGTCTTTAAACTCATGTACGTGCAAAAAATCATTGATGCCTAATAGAAGCACGGCAGAGCAAGGATAAACAGATGGAGAAATGGATTTCAGGACCATTTTTACGTCCTGCTTTTTACCTTCTCTGACACAACAGTATTTACTGAGTGGATCAAATGAACTAGGATGTGACTCATACAATCTTGCGAAGATACTATCTCCTATGAGAAGTGCCATTGTGACACACAGTACACAGTCATGTGACTGGACAGATGGAATTCAAGATAAAATAAACGGTTTAGGTCGCGGAAATCAGAAGTCAGTCACCAGTCAACAACCATACTTAGAGAGTCTGAGTCCGGAGTGGAGGGCTTTGCAGCGGCGCAACTACGTGAAGCCTAGGCCATCACGGGCAGAAGATTGTAGTTGGCTGGAAGAGTCACAGCCGGCGCCGGATCCATCCCGGGGACACTTAGCATTTAGCCAGACATCACGGCAAGAAAAGCTTGACAAAAGCTAAGGTAAAAACCCTGCAATAAGGCGAGAACACAGAGCACATGGTCAGACACTGGACAACATAACCTGGCTGGCGAGCATAGCGACCGAAAGGCCGAAGCGAGGACAAACGCATATGCACATGGTACGAACCGTTAAAACGAGCATGGCTGACACTTTGATGAAGAAGTGGAAGACGGATTTAGCTCGCGGAAAGAATGATGATGATGAATATATCGGGTTTGCTCGCGGGTTGATGAGGTGATGTCTGACTTGCGTCCTCCGGAAGAATGAGGCAGGCTCGAGGGTGCAGCACCCGCAGCGGCACGGAGTGGCGCGGAGCGCGTGAGGAGTGGCGCGCTCTAGTGGCGACGAAATGAAACACGATGGAATGAAAATGGGGGAAATCGAGAGAAGGGAATGACAATGAGAGGAGCGAATGCCGTGCAGTGGGGGTGGGGTGTGAGAAGACGGGACGAGACAAAAAAGTAGACGATAGACGAAATAAAAATAAAGCCAAAAACAAATAGGAAATCGAGATAAAGACAGAAAGAGTAACGACCCGTTACACTCACACCGCTCTCCCCTCCTCCGCCCCTACTCCACTCGATCCGGCTCGAGCTGGCTTGGCAAACGCGCGAACAAGTCCCCCCCCCTCCCCACTCCTGCGTCGTCTGCTCTACCTGCTTTTGAGAGTACGGATTACACTATGAGGTCCACGAAAAAAAGGTGCGCCCGAGCTTACACGAAGTGTCATTGGATTTCCACAAACATCATTACACATCTTCAACACGCAATCTTTAAGAATTCAGTCGAAGTGCCAATAAGCACTTTACCCCCTCCCCTCTCGCCCCCCGCGCGGCAGAGGGAGCAGGACTTAGACGCTGCGCACCGTCCCGCTCCCAGCTCCGTAAAGTTTCATAGCTATAGCATATAGCAATAGCTATAGCTATAATAAAGGGGACCAGCGCGAGGCTACTTCACGGAGGGTATGACAAAAATACCGGGCAGACCATCATATGTAGTTACATACATAGCTATGTATAGCTATAGCTATGTAGCTAGCATATATTATTGAAAATTTGTGGGGTTTTAGTTTCGTTGTAGTGTGAAAGATAGTAGGACCCAATAAAATAATAATGTTTAAA
>NW_026267341.1:73118-74000 GCF_000697945.3 Frankliniella occidentalis | reverse complement strand
CAAATGTCCACTGCTCAATAGCAGTCAACACCAATTATTGGGACTCTAAGTTCTCAAAGTGGACCGGCCAATTCAGCTGTCGGGGCGCCAAATGTCAGAGAAGGTATTTTTTCTATGTCCATAGAAGCGAAATCGCTGAGGGCAAAGTTAATGTACAAGTAAACTGTAAGTATATGACGGCCCAGTATGAATGACTTGTAGACAAGTTCCTACTAGACCTAAAATTGTTTTCATCATTCTCTCTTAAATTTGCAGATGATGGCAAGATGCAACATTCAGCAGATGACCCCATGAGAGCACCAACCCGAGGTTTGGAGAGGAAGGCGTTGCAAGAGCAGCTTGAGTCAAAGCCTCCCAACGTCGTGCATCGGTCTCTCCTCTCGAAGAAAGCCAGTACCAAGAAAGGGCTCAATGACTTGAAAAATGGGAATCATGATCGTGTTCCCACACCAGGCGCACTTAAAGAAATGGCCCATCAGGCTCGCAAAAAGAAAGAACTGGATACAGACATGTTCCAAGATATCATTAAACTAGGAGAATCCCTTCACCTCAAGCGTACTGCGAAGAAGAAAGATGGTTCTCTTGTGCAAGAGGTTGTGAAGCAGATATTCATTATATCGTACGATCCATTTCATGTTGCTTGGACAACAATTGAAATGGCTGAACATTTAAGGGATATGAGTAAACTCCAAAACCCTCTTGTGGGATATATGGACAGCACAGGTACCATCCCATTAAATTTTACTTTTTCCTTTATTGTGACACGTCTCTTGTTGCTGCTTTTTGCATATTCTCTTTTATTTATTTCCAGGAAGTCTGGTTCGAAAACCAGACTTTGATAAAAGCAGCGGAGATGTTTACACTTACAATCTTGTGGTGAAA
>NW_026267341.1:70867-73068 GCF_000697945.3 Frankliniella occidentalis | reverse complement strand
CAAGGGACAGATCAATCTTACCACGATAGTAATCAAAACAATGGTCATGGTTTAAAATGGTTTTCACGAAACCCAGAAACACTTTTACAAAGAAAAACATATTGGTCAACTAAGTCCTTTTTTGTGACCAGTTAGACTTGTAAAGGGTCAAAAATTTAGACCTAATATGTCTTTTAGACGTCATTTAGAGATGACTTTTCTGGCTGGGACAGAGAGTGCCAAAACACATTTTCCTCATTCGATATGAGTTACCTACCACCTCTAATTCGGTGGCCCACGAATGAAGGCCACTGAAGAGCCTGGAGGTCTCCTTGACCTCAGCCACCCAGGTTGACAACATCGTTCGTGCAGAGTGGGCGCAGCATTGGGGCATAGCTAGGAGTGCAGACCTGATTGAATGGCTGAGAACAGCCAAGGCTCCCTCCCAGCCGTCGATGTTATACAGAGAATCTGAAAGAAAGAGAGCAAAAACGCGATAACTGTCTAATTCTTATGGACACTACCCCTAAATGTTTCCTAATACAGATTAGGTTTCAGTTTAAATCGTTTAAATCAGAGTTAATGCTCTTGAAGGTAAACCGTAGTATGGTATGTTTCGCTGTAAAACGTCTGAAAGTCCCTTTAAAAGCGAAAATTTATTCGTAAACCACTGCCTATTCTGCCCCGCATTCTACCCCCACTCTCTCTACTTCACCCGAAACTCTCCGGAGAGAACTCACCCGAAGTCACCCGGAGCTCACTAGAATCCTTAATTGAATATAACACTGGATCCACCCCATCTCCGTTCGCGGACCCCATGACCTAACAACCCCACCCCCAGTGCCAGTCATGGTCATGAATGCCAGGCCTCTGGATGTGGATGAGGACGTTCACAGCGACGCTATGGCCCCCTTCCCTGACCCCGAGATGGGGTGAGAAGGGGAGAGGGTGGGGTTACCGGAGCAACAAGCTCCACCCCCCCCCCCCAAACCCCCTCTGCTCTTGACAACCGGGCAGAGCCCCCGGTATAGGCAGACATGCACAGCCAGACATATCCCCGCATATCCCTCTTCAAGGTTGGACTTCCCTGGGCTCAGTGAAGGCCAATGAGTAAATAGTCTCCCGAGGACGTGCGCCACTAGCCTCAGCCACGCCTCGCCAGCTCGACCATAGTCGCACAAGGAGTCGTCAGCCACAACTGGTTGTATGTTACAGCACGCGTGCGTTTGATAAATACACCCCTAAAAGCAGCCCGGGCGGCATGTGCCCAGTCTAGGCAGTCCCGTTCGCCTCCGCTGCACGGCGGGACTGCCTCCCCCACGGCGCCCTCCCCGCCAACCGCGTGATCTTGGTACTCTGTGGCGCATAGGGTTCTTTTTGGATATTACGTTTGGATCTCAACTCTTCCAGTCTGAACACGACATCGTTTCGACGTCGACTCGACTTTGATTTATCACTGGACTAGGATTCACATCGTGCGGACATCGACAGGTCAAATATAGTTCGATATCACGCATCCCAAAAAACTGTTTCTTTGAAAAAAATATTTGAATTTATTGGAAATCTTAGGCAAGTAAATTTCCATCGTTGAACGACAAAAATTCCTTTTGTTTCCTTTGAATTCCAGTAAATAGTGCCTCATAAGGGAAAATATGCCTTAGTGTTTATTATCTGAGACCTGGTTGACTCAAAAATAGTAATTTCAGGACTTAAAAGACATTGCAAAAGACACTCACGAAATTCCTCCTCTCTGGAAATATAAATTCTCTCGGTAAAGATCTCGTGCGACCACGCTTGCATGGCCACTCTGTACCGCTGGTGAGCCTCCCGCCGCGATCTCCTGAGTTGCACCAGGCTGCGCAACTTGTGTCTGATGGGAAAAGCTATGTGCTGCAGTTCATTGATACGAGCGTGGTCCTCCTCCTGGCGCTCGTTCTCAACGGCACAGAAATTGTCAAGAAATTCTTCGTCTGCAACATTCAAAGTCAAGTAATGAGCAACTAACTAGCTATGATTGGCTGAGCGATTAGCGAAGCCCATTACTCCACTGACCGGAAAAGTTTCATTCTGTTTGTTTGTCTGTCTGTCTGTTTGTCTGTTTGTCTGTCTGTCCGCACGATAACTCGAGAAAGAATTGAGATAGCGACCTGGGATTTTCAGGGTCGTTTTGTATCATAAAAAGACAGATCGAGTTCGAAGATGAGCACTCTAGCTCAAAAATT
>NW_026267341.1:59008-64172 GCF_000697945.3 Frankliniella occidentalis | reverse complement strand
GAGGGGGGGGGGGAGGCGGCGGGGCTTGGCAGAGTCTACTGCGCATGCGCAGTTCGCAGGCTGAGACGGATCCAGCAGCCGCTCGGCCGTTCCGTTTCCGCTGCTTCGCTTACCCGAAATACCCTATTCTGTGACATAAAGCCTTTTTTACGATTTCATAGACCATATTTGTCTTTTCCACGATGTTTTCGCCAAGAAATGCGCTATAGCGTCAAAACGGTACAAGATAAGGCAAAACGGACCAAATTTTCGCCCAAGGGTTCTACTTTCACGAGTTACCCCTTAGGAGACCATAAAAAAATATTTGAAAAAAAGAACATTTTGCGACCTGTGGTTTTTGATTTTTTTAAAAGTCAATTTTTGAGCTACAATGCTCATCTTTGAACTCGATCTGTCTTTTTATGGTACAAAACGACCCTGAAAATCCCAGGTCGCTCTCTCAATCCTTTCTCGAGTTATCGTGCGGACAGACGGACAAACAAACAGACAAATAGACAAACAAACAGAATGAAACTTTTCCGGTCAGTGGAGTTATGGGCTTCGCTAATCGCTCAGCCAACCAGAATTTTAAAAAGGTTTATGATGATGCGGCTCCCCTTTTCCAACTTGAACATAAGCCAAGTTTAGCTATTAAGAATAATGGCCTTCACATACCGGGCAGTGGGGACTATCTTCTTAGATACATCCTTCCATATTACCCATTATGGTCCAGGTATGTTCAGAGTATGGTACTCCCCCCTGATGTAAAAAACCCATTGAGTAATTCTGCAGTCGAACTTAGATTTAAGTTGCTCAAAGAGGAGACCTGGCTAAGGAGGAAGTATTCAAAAGCAAACAGATATGTTAGAAGAAATATTGAAGATGCTCGAGAAAGAATACTGAGTTACAACTTTCCTGCAAACTTCAAGAAGTATACACCTCGGAAGAGAAAATTAGATGGGCCAGATAATGAGTTCGATGACCCTGATGACCCCCTGCCTAAAACTAAGAAGAAGAGAAAGAGTAAAAACAATGATTTTGCCACCAAAAAGACGTGTTCGGAATCTTGGAAGCGTAAGTCACGGCGAGTTAAAGGAGGCTTCTATTCAGCTGCAAGAACTCAGCGTTATGCCGCCAGGCTTCCAGACACAGCAAAGCGCGTTGCCCACAGCAATTCAAAGAAATTGATCCCACCTGCGCAGAAAGTGAAAGGAAAGGTCAAGGTGAGGGGATAATATTGACAGATTAGCTTCAAATAAGTGCTTGTTCTGTGCCTGCTAAAGAGTGTACTTCTTTTATTTATGTAACAGAAGCGGGAACATGATGCTGATGAGTGGATAATTGTGGAAACATCTGCTAAGGACAACGCTGAAGAAACTCCTAAGAAAATTAATTTGAGTGAGTGTGGGCCTATTATGTTTAGGCTATATTTACCTGAGTATTGGAAGACTTTATAAACACAAGAACCACGACTTATTTTCAATAGTCACAATATCCGGGCAAAAAATGTATGGATACTTAACCATTTATTCTAGATCGTGCCTAGGCAAAGTGTTTCTTATGAAATAAAGTTGTGTAATATACTCAGGTAGATTAGTAGTATAAATATTATCATCTTGGCATACACATCATCGCTCCTGTAGCTGGGTATTGTGCATGTGTGTCCTTTAACTAACCATCACCTTCCACATCAATATTGAATCTTTTGCATTTTCAGTTGTGAAAGTACAATACTGGTTATACTCAAAAACGTGTAAGGTAGGAAATGTAGTTTCAGAAGGAATCATGGAATCAATTTAAGACTTGTGTTACATTTTTGACTTTGACTGGTGTTTTATTTTCATTTGCTCCATGGATGGTGAGAAGTTTTCCTGCGACCACAGTAGGTCTATGCTATGGTGAGTACTGTGTCTGTGTTATGCAAATGCCATAACTGATCATACTTCTCTGCTGAAATATGTTTTTGTGCATGGTTATATGTATTGGCATTATTAGTTTGCGTAGATGGGCTTTGTCATGCTCTATAAGTTGTACGGTGCTTTTAAAATTTGATGTTTAGTCTTATTTTCATTGTGCTGTGTTTATCCTCTTTGTTAAAAATTCACACACATACACCTATTTTTCCTGAATAATTGCATTGTAAATTTTGCAGTTTTTCGTATGCAGCAGCGTAGCAACTTTAATTATTTTCATTTGAAATGAAGCAAAAAAACAACTTAATTTTGTGCTAAATTTCTTGGAATTAACTTCTTTGTGTGTTTATAGTGTCATATGAGTAAATAGTCACACTACATTATTTAACCTTACAGATAGGTGCAAGGATTGTTCCAAGGAGGGTGGCATCCTTCAAATTTGTATACTCTGCCGAGGTTTTGTGCACTTATCATGTGCTGTTGTCAAAGAGAACAAATTCAAATGCTTTGAATGTCTCTTGAAATCCGGTGAGTAACACTTAAGGACATATGGGGGCAACAGAATTTTAATCTAATGTAATTATGGCTGTCACCGTAAGAGAAATAACGGATAACAACAAACAGATCACAGATCCATTTCAGGAAGGTTATTTATGCTGTTAGGTCTTAGTTTATGCCATTAAAGTAGCATATTATATTGCCAAATATATTGACTGAAACATTTTCAAAATGACAGGAGGCAGACAACCGCTACAAGATAGATCTTTCATCTGTTATTTCTCTTAAGGCGTGGTATACACAAAAATAAAAATTGGTATGGCACCTTCTAGAAAAAAGGTACTTATATTTCCTCTTTTAGGATCTGAAGCAGAAAATCCAGCAGAAGGATCAGGGGACGATGGAGGCCACTCACAGCAGGAGCACCAGGGCAAATCAACCAGAAGTGAGTGTGTACTCTGTATTTTGTATTTGAATTTCAAAGCTATTGTACAAAGTGCAGAACCTTATTTACAACTAGCATATTTATATTCATGAGTCTCAACTTCTAACAACATTCTTCTTCCTCCATACATCATTTTAGACATTGTCTTAATATTTCTTAGTGAAGTGTTGAATAAATTTCAAAATATTTGAGAGTTTGAATATGTATAATTTTTTTTTCATATATTCCAATTGTACTATTCTTTAATAATTATTGTGTTATTATGATAATAACATATTTCCACTTCACTGAACAATGTCTTCAATTGTGTTACAGCTGTTTATCCATGGGAGGGTGAGAGTAGTGCACCAATCATCAACTTCGCCCCTGGTGGACAGAAGTTCACTTATAAGAAATGTACAATCAACCCTCAAGATTGGTTATCATTGTCACCATCTACCTACTTGAATGATTCAATCATTGATATCTTCCTAAAGATAGTAACTTCAGATGAGTTGATTGCCAAAGATGCTTCTGTAAAGTTAGCAAGTTGTCTAGCCCTTGAAAATATTTCTATGGGCCTAGTTGGTCTTTTCTCCCGAGTCAAGAAGGACAACTGGATTTTAAGTGATATATGGATTATCCCTACTCACATCAGGAGGATTCACTGGATCTTATTGCTAGTTTTAATTAAACAAAAGAAAATTGTGATCCTCAATTCTATGCCTTCTGATACTCCTTCCCATGAAGAGCTCGAGCAACTCCAAGTACGTACGCACTCTATTGATAGCATAGAGCATATAGCCCATGGTTGCGTAGTGAACCTTATTTTGTTATTTTATGTTAACAGATTACAAGATATATGTTGGCAATCAGCCACCTAGAAACCTTTGGAGCCGAAATCAGTTGGGCCGACTGGACTTATCAATTACCTT
Organism: Frankliniella occidentalis; assembly: GCF_000697945.3. Classification (NCBI taxonomy): domain Eukaryota; kingdom Metazoa; phylum Arthropoda; class Insecta; order Thysanoptera; family Thripidae; genus Frankliniella; species Frankliniella occidentalis. The sequence continues at coordinate 60,423 of NW_026267341.1, read as the reverse complement.
GCGACATGGACAATCAATCTAATGGCTTTGATTGTGGGATTTGTGTCTGCCTCTGGGTCTGGGGCCTTTGCACTGCCACAACTCCTCCCTCTCCCACACAAATCTGTGGCTTGTCCGAAAAGATCAGAAAATGGATGAGGAAATTCATTTTTTCTAAGGCAGAGAAAGCCGGGTGAGTATTGAATGTACAAAAGAGAGAGCCGCAGTACCTTAATATTACAAAAATAACGGCTTCTGCATAAGTTAGACAGCATTGATCAAAGCCCATATGAAGAGGATTCTTTTCTGTTAAAAATAAAAACGTTAATCATAAATATTTTGTTTTGTAATTTGCAGAGTTAACCCACCAGCTGCTCCACCACTTCCTGTACCTGCTCCTCATAAAGATGATCTGGCATGGAAGATGTACGCCGACTTCGACAAGAAAGTGGCCTCTGGAGAGCTGGTAATTGAAAAGCCATGGACGACACTACAATCTCCTCCAGTGTTCACCCATGGCTGGGAGTACAAGGAGATTGGTAGTGTCCTCACCACCCTCTGGAGAGCCACAGAAATGTCCTGTGGAGCACTGCCAAAATGTCTTGGAGTGAAAACGGACATGTTCCATTGTGAAGGATGCCGAGAGTAGTGTTTTCGATCGGGCGGGTTAACGCATTCCAGCTAGCCCGACGCGTAATGGCGTTCTTACCCGACCCGACCCGCCCGACAAAGTGAGTCGGGCGAGTCGGGCAAAGATTTTACCCGACAGAGAGACAGCTTCCAAATCACCGGCCCCGGCTGTCCTGCCGCCCGGTCAAGCTCACAACCGTGGCCAGGATCGACCAGCAAGGGCGAGGGGTGAGGTTTCGGCAACCGGAGGCGCCCAGTGAGGCTCGGCAGCCGATGTAAGTGTCGGGCGAGCCTTACCCGACCTCATCGTGGTACGTGAGCGATGAGACAGTTGCCAGCCACACAGTTCTATCTCCTCTTGTGTCGGGCAAGCGCCGATCTCATACCCGCCCAATCGAAAACACTAGCCGAGAGTACTTCCACCTCCGATGCATAGGCGACAGCCGAAAAGCACCAAGTGAAGAGGTGATGTACTTATGTCCCCAGCATTCTTCAGGTAATAAAACAATTTGTACCTTGTAGCCCTGTACAAAACTCCTTCACCATGTATATTTGACTATCTTTCTCATTTTTTTTTGAACAGAAAAAACCAAGACTCGTAAGGTCCAAAGGCCACTGCGCCTTCGCAAGTCCCTCGATTAGTCTCAAGTGACTTAATTATTTGTTTACAATTGTTTGTTTATAGTCCTGGACTTAGTTGACCAATATGTTTTTCTTTGTAAAAGTGTTTCTGGGTTTCGTGAAAACCATTTTAAACCATGACCATTGTTTTGATTACTATCGTGGTAAGATTGACCTGTCCCTTG
>NW_026267341.1:47926-48510 GCF_000697945.3 Frankliniella occidentalis | reverse complement strand
AATTTTTTTTTTTTTTTTCTACTTTTTGGACCAACCCCTATTTCTTTGTTACCCCCTTTCACCCCCTTAGGGGTGGTTGCTAGGATTTGCACCAGGCGTTTCGTTTTCCAGGAGTGACCCCTAAGATACCCTGAAATTTGCAGACCTCTAGCTCATCTCCTTCCTCATACACGGACGACGGACAGACGGACGGACGGACGGACGGACGGACGGACGGACGGACGGACACGAGAGCGGTTGCATAAGCCCGCTTTAATGCTTTTTTAAAAGCAGAAGGGCGGGCTAAAAAGTGCAAATAACTCGTTTGTTTGTTTAAAGATAGAGAATGCCTCTGACATTTTGCTATTATAACTTTAAAGTAAATAAGTTTTATCAATCTTGACGTGAAATGTTCCTGTCCATATTATGTTCAGACAACCAGCGACCTGTCCGCGACGGTCTTAAGACGGGCTGTTTCCGGGTTTTCCGGCACATGGGGCAGATTCTGGGGTTGCCCGGGCGCCGGGAGGTCCCCATGCAGATTTCGGTTTCCCCGACACCCAGGGCCGGGCTGATCACGGGGTGACCCGGAGACGCGACGGACT
>NW_026267341.1:47582-47876 GCF_000697945.3 Frankliniella occidentalis | reverse complement strand
AACCTTGTTATTTTTAAACATTATTATTTTATTGGGTCCTACCGAGGGGGCACCAACTCGAAATTTTCGTGCACTGTGAATATATTCAAGTATTCAATATCAATGAATACCAGTGAATATCAGTGAATATCAGTGAATATTCTCGAATATTTGAATAGTCTTGAATACCCTTAATATTAGTGAATAGGTCTGAATACTCTGAATAATATTGAATATGTGTGAATACTTAGAATATTTGTGAATACATGTGAATAGGTGTGAATACTAATGAATATTTTTGAATATCCATGAATA
>NW_026267341.1:46558-47532 GCF_000697945.3 Frankliniella occidentalis | reverse complement strand
TGGTTTATTCCAAGGAGACTACAGGTCCCTAGTGAGGTTCTTGAAAACCATTTTAAACCATTTTCTCAATTTAATTTTACAAATAAACCAAAGTTGATTTGCTTATGACTGAATCTTTGTGATCTCTTACCTTATCCCAAAATAAAATGATTGATGATAAAAGATCAGTGTACTGTTACGTCACCAATTTCATATGCATAACAAACGATAGGTAGACATCTCGGTAAAGTTATGTAAATGAGTAAGGTAAGGAGTGAAGGTCATGAAAAGGAACCTTGTTATTTTTAAACATTATTATTTTATTGGGTCCTACTATCTTTCACACTACAACGAAACTAAAACCCCACAAATTTTCAATAATATATGCTAGCTACATAGCTATAGCTATACATAGCTATGTATGTAACTACATATGATGGTCTGCCCGGTATTTTTGTCATACCCTCCGTGAAGTAGCCTCGCGCTGGTCCCTTTTATTATAGCTATAGCTATTGCTATATGCTATAGCTATGAAACTTTACGGAGCTGTTTTCCTCCGGTACCTTCGTTTCCTCTGACCGCTTTTGTTGTCCATTTTAATGGTGACAACGCAAAGTAATCACTTCGTTCACCAAACGATAAATACGTTCTGTACATCTAACCTCTCTCGACACATTGAAACTGGAGACGAACGAAAGGCGTACACAATAACATGACGATAAACCAACACTATTAATTAATTACGTATCAGATGGCAACTACTCACACTCCTTTCTCAATTCTAAAATATGCTAACGTGACAACACCACATTTTCTGAAACTGAAGCGAAATGCATGACTGATGACTCCTCTCTCTACTCCAGCGCTGCCGTTGCTGCACCCCCCCCCCCTGCCTCCCCTCCCCGCAAGCATCAGCTGAGCTGCCGGCCGGCCGTGGCTGCCGCCTCCCTGACCTTGCTCACAGGCTCACAGTCACATCGACATCGAACGACGAT
>NW_026267341.1:45414-46508 GCF_000697945.3 Frankliniella occidentalis | reverse complement strand
TGAATATTTTTGAATATCCATGAATATTATTGAATATCTATGAATATTAGTGAATATCCATGAATATTATTGAATACTCACATGAAATGGTATAATATACATTTATAAGAGACAATTTATTTCTGGACAAAAGTTAACAAATAGTTTTAAGCGGTCACAGCAAACGTAATGTTTGGGAGTCCATAGACAATTTGCCATCAGAGCGCAGTGGGTTGCTGACAGTTTTGTAATACTTTGCAAGGGGGTAAAAGCCTTTAATGTTGTAGGACTTGGTCATTTCTCCCATCTCCCCAAGCTCGTACCAATTGCAAAGCACTCCAACTTTTTTGCCCTTTTCTTCTTTGGTGGGAGCTGAATCCTTCTTGTAAGTCTTAACTTTGCCAAAAAGGTAAGAAAACATCAAGACTCGACCGATCAAAACGTTTTCATCGGATGATGGGTCATGAAATGCGCACCAATCTGTTAGAGAGACCTGCTGCGCCTCGAAAGGTTCCTTCCACGGGTGAACCCAGTTAGTAGCAGATACACCTGTAAATAAAAAAAAAAAGTTTAAATGAATATTTGATCACATTTTCGAAGGTCACGGCCTCTGGGCTTCACCAACAATACCTTTTTTCTCATCAGATTTGCTTCTGAATCTGATACTGCGGTCATTACTTAGTTTGCCTCGCTGGCACAACATCCAGGTGAATGCTGTCTTTTTCACTATAGATTCTTTCCCATAGAAGTCCTTCACGCTCACATATGGGCTATCGTATGTAAGGTGAACGTCCGGAAAAGTCTTAAGGGCCACATTGCCGGAAAAAATCGACTACAAATGAAACACACAGGACATTATCACCACAATAATTATAGTAAATTTTATGAGTTTAATTAATCCGTGTTAATCGTACTTCCGTAGTAGAGGGCTCAGGTCGTGCTTCTCTGTTTAGAGCCCTTAGTAATGAGCGGGTCTGTGTGGACTAAAAACAAATAAGCGCATACTGATAGGAGGTACCGAATTGTGTTACAGCTGTTTATCCATGGGAGGGTGAGAGTAGTGCACCAATCATCAACTTCGCCCCTGGTGGACAGAAGTTCACTTATAAGAAATG
>NW_026267341.1:41813-45364 GCF_000697945.3 Frankliniella occidentalis | reverse complement strand
TGGTCGGGCCGCAGGCCCGACCATCGCCGCCGGCAGGCCAAGCAGGCCCGGCCCCTGCCGAACGGAGTTGCCGGCGCAGCGAAGCGAAGCTGGCAACTTCGTTTGGCGGAAGGGCGGGCCTGCTTGTTGAAGTAGGGGAGAGTGGAGCACATTGGTATTATATATTGTCGTGTCGTGCGGTATTATCTAAGGGCAGGAGGCGGTGAAGAAAGGAGAGCTCAGGTTTCTGCTAATAGGCAATTCTCTTTATTCAAGCTAAGTTATAAGTAAGACTCAGGACTCGGTAGAGTACGGTGCGCGGAGCCGTACGGTAAGGTAGGACTCGGACTCGGAGGTCTTGACCCAACCAAGGCTGGCGTAGAAGTGAGGACGACTCGTCCTGGACGAGTCGAGGGTTCGCTGGCTGAGGAGCTCCCCTCCGGGCGGGAGCCAGCCGCGGGCGCGGCTCGTCAGGGACCGGTCGGTCAGGCAGGCACGGCCTGCTAGACCTCGGCGCATGGAGTCGTGGCGGCCGGGAGCGGCCGCCAGTCGAGGTGCCTATCTCGCGCGCCAAACGCAGCGAGATTCAAATATCGGGGAGTGGTAGCGGCGTGTTGTGAACGCACCTCACAACACTTCCCCTCCCTTCGTTTTGAAAAGGGAAGTCCCCGGTGGCGAAAGCGGACAAACCGCATTAAGCCGCGAGTAGTGAGTTTTACTGGGGCACCAGGATGGACACGAGCGGGGAACGCACCACCGCTGTGTTAAGGTTGAGAAAACTGGCGACTAACGCCGGTACTTCTCCAGCTGAGGCGTCGAGACGAAGGCTGGTCGGGGCTGGACAGGAGAGGCGTCCTGATCAGCTGAACCGGAGGACCAAATTAACAGCTGTACTAAATTCGCAGTCGAATTTCGGCAAGGCGAGGCGGAAACAGACCGCTCAATCTGACGTTCAATCGGCATTATGGCAAATGCGGTGCAACGGGCACACACCCTCAGAAGCAGAGCATTTCCACGGAGCATGAGGCTCCCACCATTCGGTGCAAGGGCGCAGGGAAAACTTGCTGACTCGTGAACCAAAACCCAGTGGGAAAAACTGTTCACGCAAGAAAACCTGGCCAGGAACGTTGCCGCGCACCCGACGCGACACACGCGTGTGTCGCGTCGGGATTCTCAGGCCGCCAGCACAGGCGGGCGGGCACACCACGCCACCGTGAGGCAGCCCAACAGGAGAGTGCAGGGCGCAGCTCGGGACTGACCCACACCCAGAAAAAACTGTTCTCGATTCAAGTGCAGAAATGTATTCAACTTTATTTACTCAATATGTGTACTTGAGCTGAGTGCATTTCGGGAACAACTTTTTTGATCACATCGTGTACTTGAATCGAGCGCAGTCGACCTCTGAACTCCTGGGTGGCACCTTACCACGCTCGGCTGTGAGGGCTTGTCTGAAGGGTCTGAAGGGGATCGTAACAAACAGAGCCCTGGGTGAATATAAAAAAACGTGCATTTTCATGTAATAACCAGTCCAAAATACCCATTCTTATTGTTTCCATAGTTCTATGCGACGTATGCCTGCAGAAGTGGCGTATCTGTGAAGGGGCGTGCAACACTGGCGGATCTGCGCCGGCCCGGCCAACACTGGCGGATCTGCACCGGCCGGGCCAACACGGGCGTATCTGCTTTTCGGTTGATCTGCTCGGTCAACTTTGGAGGCGTATTGCTAATTGTAAATATGTCGTATAGTATTGAGTGATATCAAAACTGAATCACGAGGATATAAACATTGCAATGAGACATCAGTCAATACTGTACGACATACCTACGATGAGCAATAGGCCTCCGAAGTTGACTGAGCAGATCAGCCGAAATGCAGATACGCCCGTGATGACCGTCCCTTCCCAGATCCGCCAGTGTTGGCCGGGCCAGCGCAGATCCGCCAGTGTTGCGCGCCTCTTCACAGATACGCCACTTCTGCAGGCACACGTCGCATGTTTCGTCCTCGAGATGGGTTCTGGTGGTCGGATGTTGTCAATTGGCACTCCCAAGTTACATTTTTAAAGTTCAACGACGCCGTGATCACGGATCCAGGTTAGGACAATTCTTGCAAAATGGAAGGCAGATCGGAGTTTCTTCTTTTAAAACTTTTAAAACTCGCTCAACTACTTAATTCGACAACAGAGAACATATTACGATACCTCAGAGCGAAAACCGCTCAGTCTGCCGGAGCGCTACGACAACCGCTTAGTGTGCCGAGCGGTTTAGACAACCGCTCATTCCGTGAAGGCGCTTCGACAACCGCTCAGTCAGCGGACCCACCTCAAGAACCGCTCAAATGACTTTTGTGTCATTTTTCATGTTTTGACCGATTCCGACTCATTGGACCATTTTCTTGTTAATGGTGCAATCCTATTTTTTTCTTCAAAAAAGTCATTTGAGCGGTTGTTGAGGTGGGTCGACTGACTGAGCGGTTGTCGGAGCGGCTCCGCGGAATGAGCAGTTGTCCAAACCGCTCGGCAGACTAAGCGGTTGTCATAGCGCTTCGGTAGACTGAGTGGTTTTCGCTCTGAGGTATCGATTAATAGTATACCTATTTTAAAATGCATCTTCGGGATTTCCGATTCTCTGTCAAGGTATAAAAAAAGCAGCGGGAACGGAGTTTATTTTGAAAAAGTCACGCACCAAAAAAGGCTTTTTGTAGCCGCCTTTTTGAAACGTGATCAGTCTTCGCGCCCTTTTCTCAATTGGACAGAGTTGATACCTGTACATACTTCTTCAACGCCAAACTTTACGAAGCTTCAACCTCTAATCTCGTGGAACAACTTCGATGCCCTGTAGCTCTGTGGCCATACAACTTAGAAAATCAGCTCAATGTGTGGATGCACCTTGCAAACCTAGACCAAAGTGGAAGTGTGGAAAGCATCAGAGTTCAGTTTTGCCCCCTTTAGATGGCTCCTGGCCCGAGTAGAGGCAAATCTGACCAAGATTCATGATAAGCAATAATAAAGCACCCCGAAAAGCGTCGAAAGGAATCAAGGGGGGGGGGCTGGACAACAATCCAGATGAAGCTTTGGAACGATGAATGTCTATGGTTCCTCTAATTATCACTGTCTTACTGTGCTAAGATGTGACTTTATCCACCCGCCCGTATGAAAGGGCCCGGCTGAAAACGGTCAGAATGTGGCCTTTTATTCGTCATAATGCTGAGACGAGATCGAGACGGAATCGGGACCGCATTATGACGAAATCTAGTCGAGGTCAAGAAGAGATTCGGACGACAAACGATTCGAGATTCGCCGACAGGATCTCGTCGCTATCTGGTCGCTGCGTGGTCCCAATCTCGTCATAATTTGTTCCGTTTTATGACGAGTAAACGACGAGATCAAGACGAGGTCCGCGTGGCGCCAAAGAGAAAACGATAGGAGGGGACCGGCCGCCCGGGCTGCAGGCGAACAGTCGACCAGCCGGACACAGAGTCAGCTCGGTGCGCGCTTGGCCAGAGCGCTCACCTGTGGACCACGAGGCCAGCTTCGACCACACTCCACGCGGTCTCTGCGGCGTCTGCTCCGGGC
>NW_026267341.1:38953-41763 GCF_000697945.3 Frankliniella occidentalis | reverse complement strand
CCCCGCAAGCATCAGCTGAGCTGCCGGCCGGCCGTGGCTGCCGCCTCCCTGACCTTGCTCACAGGCTCACAGTCACATCGACATCGAACGACGATTCAGAATCACTGAGCCTGTTCAGCCGTCTGTGTTCTTGCGTTCGTAGCAAGTTCTCTCTTCTGATTTGATCGACTCCGTCGTCATGCCCGGCACGCAAGCCTTAGTTTTGTGGCCTAACGATGGGGATCATGGTAAAACGGGAATTGAGCCTATCCACCACGTACCGAAGCACATGAGGTTTGATGGGTCGAAGGGATCAGTTCGTTACTCAGGGGACAAGAGGTTCTACCCAGCCAGAGTTATACTTATAAGCGGTGAGTATCATGCATCGTTTTGCGCGTGTGTGTAGGTTAGTTACGAGTCTTCGAAGGAAAGTAGTGTGAGTGTTCATTATCTTTACAACCGTTCAGCTGTACAACAACCTAACACCGCCAGGGAGGTTATGGGTGCCCTTGTTCTTTTACTCGTCTGCACTGTGAAAGTTTGGTGTTTTATTCGTGATAAAACCACGTGCACAAATAGTTTGTTTGGTTGGGACTCTTCGGACTGCCCTCTAACCTATCTTTCGTTTTGTGTACCGCATTGCTTCCCTAATGTTATCGTTTTTCGTCTTCAGACGACCGGGACCTTCTGGAGAAGAAGGAAGACGAACTTCTCCTCTCTCTTTCTTCGAAAGAGAACGTGGATCCGTTGGGGAAAGGAAAAAGGAAGAAGCAGGAAAGGAGATCTTCTGGAGTAGCTTCGGACAAATCAGTTGCCTTGGCATTGGGTTCACGTCCACCAGTACCCAAGGAAGTCCAACATTCCAATCGAGTGGCTGCCAAGGAACGACATGAAGCTAAGTCCAGGAAGACATCTGCCTCTAACCTGACTGACATAGGTGTTTTGTCCTACATTAGGAAAAAGTTGTTTGAAAGTTTCCATCAGAGTAGAATGTTGTTTACTAGTCTGATATTATTAATTTGTATCTTTTTAACTAATTTCAGGCAAAGTTAGGGACGATGCCAATGACATTAATGATGATGACGATGATTATAATGATAATCACGATCTTGATGATGGTGAGGAGTCAGACAAGGAGTTGGTGACGGATAGTGACATGCTTGACCTCGATCACCAAGACTCTGATGAATGCGAAGATGCTATGGGTGATGGAGTTTCCTGCCAATGTGGGCCTTGTGAATTATTGAAGAAGTATGGTGAGTAGTGATTGTATCCAGTTTGTGCACACCTCTACATCTTCCACTAAATTTCAATCTAATCGTACTTCATGCCAACAGATCAACCTGTGTTTTGGAGTTTTCTTACTGAACTGTCTGCTTTGTGCAAAAGTAAAACTTCACCTGGCTTTCAATATTTAGATCTTCTTTCCATACCTGAAAATGAGTCAAATGTAGTTATCTTACACTTGAAACTTGAAATATTTCTCATAAATTATGACTAATTTATTATAAATGCACAGGTGGAACTTGGGAAAGGCGTTTTCTTATCCAAGACAGACAGAGACCAGTTAAGAGTTGACTACAAAAACAGGCCGTTAATCCTGGCCCGGGAAACACTCTTTGCTCTGTATGGAAGAGAAACATTTCAACTGTTGACGGTAACTGGTAAAGGGAAGAAGGAGGGTAGCTACACGATTCCTAGGAGTGTCTTGACAGCTGTTTGCAGTAAGTAGTTAAAGTTCTTAAAATTCAACATTTTAAATGTTTGTCTTTTAGTTTCATCATGAAATTCTAGCTTACTTATTTCTTGATTTTGTTATTTAAGGATTTGTCAACAGTAATGTTGCGGAAGAGAAGGCAATGAAAACCGTTGACCTTACTGCCATGATTAACAAAAGAGCTCCAGACTGGAGGCAGAAGTCACCTGCTATTAAGAAAGTAACTTCCATTAAAAAACTAAAGCAGCGCTCATCCGAGGTATGTTCACTTTCCTTTCTAATTTCTTTTACTTTGTTCTAATTATCTTTTCATCTTATTTGAATGACTAAATTATTTAATTTTAATGTCATTACAGGCTGGTGGTACTTCACCATTCAAGGGAGCCCTTTTGTCTCCTTCATCTGCTGCTTCAAGCGTCTTTTCTCCTCGATCATCTGCCCCAACACCTACACCATTTGCTTCTGGACTTGCGCAAGTCATGTCTGGACAACAGCATCAGCAGCAGCAGCAACCACTGCAGCAGCAGCAACCACTGCAGCAGCAGCAACAGCTGCAGCATCATCATTAACAACAACAACAGCAGCAGTATCAACAGGACTCAAATGCTTGGAGGTCTGACCATGGCTACAACTACTCTGCCTACCCGCCTGTTCCATACTCCACTCAGCTACACTGGCAACGTTGGGATACTTCAACTACAAATTACAATAATTGTTCGGGTGAGCCTCTGACTACTGCAGCTGCTAATTACACCTTAGAAAAATTGTGATTTTAATTTACAATCTTTACTCTGCATTTTAAGAAAAGTCACTAGGGTTTTTAATTGTCTAAGACTGATTAATTTTTACGTTTACATTCTTTTGATTATGAAAAATGACATGGAATACTTGAGAATTATAGCTTGCGCTGATGTCTTGACTTTAAATTGTAGGTCCCCGTCCCCGTATATTTAATTAATTTAGTGTCATTTGTTATATTTTTTATATCTTCTATTGACTACTAGTATTATCTTGGCTGGAAAGCCTTCTTACTATTTTCATTTACTAAGTCACAATTCTTGTTTATCAGCATTTCTATTTTATTTTGGAATCTTGTTCCTTTTAATGTTTAATA
>NW_026267341.1:31540-33273 GCF_000697945.3 Frankliniella occidentalis | reverse complement strand
TTCGAGATTCGCCGACAGGATCTCGTCGCTATCTGGTCGCTGCGTGGTCCCAATCTCGTCATAATTTGTTCCGTTTTATGACGAGTAAACGACGAAATCAAGACGAGGTCCGCGTGGCGCCAAAGAGAAAACGATAGGAGGGGACCGGCCGCCCGGGCTGCAGGCGAACAGTCGACCAGCCGGACACAGAGTCAGCTCGGTGCGCGCTTGGCCAGAGCGCTCACCTGTGGACCACGAGGCCAGCTTCGACCACACTCCACGCGGTCTCTGCGGCGTCTGCTCCGGGCGGCGCACAAAGTGCGGGAGTCCGGGCGAAATTAGCAAAATTACAATTTGGCTTCGGTCTTCGGCACGTCGATTTAGAAGTTTCCTATGGCGCGGAACTCATTTGACTGACACCGTTTAGCGACTATCTTGAATCTTTGCTCTCCCGGCCCCGGCAGCCGGTGCAGCCAATCACACTTGCTTCTATCCGGAGCAGACGCCGCAGAGACCGCGTGGAGTGTGGTCGGAGCTCGCCTCGTCGTCCAGAGGTGAGCACTCTGGCCAAACGCGCACCGAGCTGACTCTGTGTCCGGCTGGTCGGCTGTTCGCCTCCGGCCCGGGCGGCCGGCCCCCTCCTATCGTTTTCTCTTTGGCGCTACGCGGACCTCGTCTTGATCTCGTCGTTTACTCGTCATAAAACGGAACAAATTATGACGAGATTGGGACCACGCAGCGACCAGATAGCGACGAGATCCTGTCGGCGAATCTCGAATCGTTTGTCGTCCGAATCTCGTCTTGATCTCGACTAGATTTCGTCATAATGCGGTCCCGATTTCGTCTCGATCTCGTCTCAGCATTATGACGAATAAAAGGCCACATTCTGACCGTTTTCAGCCGGGCCCTTTCATACGGGCGCCCGCAACTCGCGGTAGACTGTGGGCGGCCAGCGTGGCGGGATATTCAAACAGATATTATTTTAAATGTAAGTTGTGCCCTAAAAACGCATACTAGGGTAGACATTAGTACTGGAAATGCACTGAAAGCGTGTATCGACCTAGCCAGAGAAATTTCCACCGAAAAAGTTTACTCGGATATCAAACACAAAGAGAAAAACCGAGACCTGCCCAAAAACGTCCTCCGCCATCTTGGATTTTTTCACCGCATATGCCCTACAGCCTGAACGGTGCGTTGCACAACCGAATGGGTAGTACCGCTGGATTCATAGGGGGCGACTTTGGGGGGGTCTACTTAGGTGTAAAAATCGCTAGGACCTACCCTAAACCAAGTTCCTAAAGCAGTCCAAAGAACTGATTACATCAGAGATTAAGATTAAAGTTCGAGTACATTTTCTACTCAGTTGAAGCAAGTACATGTACTCGACTTTGCATAGGCCTGTGTAGTCTCACGAACCATTCGAAAAAAAAAGGGAGTCCAGAACGTGGTTCTGATGGATAGCAATTTGAACTTAGTCCGAGGAAAAAATACTTGATCCGGCGTCAGTTTGCACTCAAATACGGACAATCCGAGCGCAGAATGGTATCGATCACCAGCTCTAATTTTCAAGAGCAAAATGCACTCAGTTCAAGTGAAAAATGGCATTGATTCAGTTGAGTCCAAAATGCACTCAGACCGAGTAAAATGTACTCATTCCGAGAACTGTTTTTAGCCCGCCCTTCTGCTTTCAAAAAAGCATTAAAGCGGGCTTATGCAACCGCTCTCGTGTCCGTCCGTCCGTCCGTCCGTCCGTC
>NW_026267341.1:30304-31490 GCF_000697945.3 Frankliniella occidentalis | reverse complement strand
ACAGTTTTTCCTTCCATGTATATAGGATAGTGGGGTACACAAATTCTACTATCAATCTATGAATCACTAATTTTATTTGACACAAGTATCCCTGATGAGCCGACGGACAGAGCTCACGGACAGCGCTACGGACTACATGAGGACAGTTTGAGGACATGTCCACTGGTATGTCCATGAGTTGTCCGTGGCCCCAGTCCGTGGATTGTAACGTCCGTGGACTTGTTCGCAGGCGTCCGTCCGCAGTCACCCCAGATCCTATCCGTGTCCGCCATAGTCCGCAAAACTGTCCACGATGATTGTCCGTGTAGCTGTAGCTGTCCGGGATGGTTAAAGGAAATTTCGTTGAAATATGTTGTCCGCGATCGTGTCCGTGGCACTGTCCGCAGTCATCGCAGATCCTATCTGTCCGTGGCTCTGTCCGCAATGGTCCGAGAACCTATTTGTGGCACTGTCCGCAAACCAGTCCACGAGGTTTGTCCGCGTTACAGTCCCGAGCTGTCCGGGATGTTTAAGAGAAATTCCATAGAAATCTGTTGCGTTATAAAGGTAGCATTGAGTGACCGTGATAACATCACGATCGTCGGTTGAAAAATTGCCGCCATCCCGCCCTCTAGTGGCGATGGAGGATTCCGGGCGAACCGGACAGAGAGTGGGCGGGCGGAGGGTCTTAGTCTGAAGAGGTTGGATATGACCACCGCGAGTTGGTGCAATACGTCATATGACAAACAATATAAGGGTTGAATAGATAAAGGACAAGTGTGAACAGCCTAAGTACCCCTTTCTTCAACCACAGATTATCAAATGTACTAGTTAAAAAGACTTTTTCACGTACAAATGACTTATTAAAAACTTTGATGTGTCAAAATTCCGAAGCGCCATCTAGTGTTCGAGTGGTTGCACTCATCTCAGTCCGCAAGTGTCCACAAGTGTCCGTGGGTATACTATGACAGTGTGCAACTGTTTGGTGCGTAAAATTAGAGAAGACTCGATGGACAACTCGTGGACATGTCGGCGGACATGGCACGAACGTCATGATGAGCAAGGCAATGGACATGTCGATGGACAACTAGCAGACAGTCCTACGGACCAGTCCGGTGGGACGGTCCGTAGACATTTGGTGGTCATAGGTAACGGACAGATATATGGACAGACGAGCCGTGGTGGACAGCTGCGGACACATGCCATG
>NW_026267341.1:17140-21578 GCF_000697945.3 Frankliniella occidentalis | reverse complement strand
ATCTAAAAACTGCGCGGGTTCATTTTTTTTTTTAATTTTTAAGCAAAGCAGAAGGGTGGGGTGGAGTCACGGTGTTGCCCCGTTACAGTCTTTTGTCATTTCCAAGGAGCAAATCTCTAGGGCCGCAGGCCCCCTGCCGAACGCTTTAGTTTACTCAAATATGCAAAGTAATTTACCGGTCACATTATTTATTTGATTATGCACTTCACTAAATCGCGAGACTGAAATGGTCGGGCCGAAGGCCCGACCATCGCCGCCGGCAGGCCAAGCAGGCCCGGCCCCTGCCGAACGGAGTTGCCGGCGCAGCGAAGTGGAGCTGGCAACTCCGTTTGGCGGAAGGGCGGGCCTGCTTGTTTCTGGGTGCAGCTGGCCAGCTGCAGCGCGGGCACTCGAACATCACGGGCGTCGTCTAGCGCGGGGACCTCGGCGTCGGCATGAGCACGGCGGCGGCGGCGCGCAGGGCGCACGCGGCGGGCGGGCGGCGGCGCGGCGGCGACGCCGACCTACTCAGGCCGGGGCGGGCGCTAGAACAAACTCAGGAAACCTACGCGTAATTTCAAAACAAGAACCTCAAACTTCACGTCAGCGAGAGGGTGGAGCAGTTTCTCATAACATAACCCAAAATCGAACCTGGAAAAGAAACGACTGATCAACTGCTCACTTTCCTTATCACCCAATCACTACGTAACAAGTGAGTGCACACGAGTGCAGTGGCGCACACCAACGCATCAGCTCGCGCCTGCAGAGAGTCTCGTCCTTGCATTGGCCTCACAGGCTGCAAGGGACTCGTCTGCATCAGCTGCACATGAGCTGCGAGGGCGCGCCACACGGTATAGAGAGAGCAGGTGCGGCATGTCGTGCAGCGGCTGTAAGACAAGACTCGGTGAAGTACCAGGTGAGCGAGGCTCAGGTGGCGCCAGCGGGTGAGTCGAGTGCGCAGTGCACGGTGCAACAGCGCGATCAGCTGTTCTCGTATGAACGGTGCCGGACAGGACAATTCAATCTGACTGCGATCAGGACTCAAACACCGGCGGAGCGGGTGTAAAAACTTCGAACGTCGGCGCCGACACGGTGGCGTACTCAAGCATCCAGTGCGAGTAATTCCGCAAACGGGTGAAGTGTAGCTGGTGTATTGTGGGCGGGCGTACCGCAAGTCTTGAGAAACCTTTGTGTTTACTCGTGTCCTTCCCCTCCTCTGATAATTAGAAATTTGAGTAGTTGGAAACAAACCAATGGGGTGCATGTGGGCACCAATTTCATTCTCGTTTCGTACAAATGGAGCAGGGATGAGAAAGACGTCACTCAAATTTTAAAAACAAATGCCACTTTCAATTTTATTTTTCTTTAAGAAAATAAAATAAGAGGGTATCCACACTAAAAACACACTCACACGCACTCACACATTCACACACTCTTCAGTCTTGCTGGTCGTTGGTCCTTGGTCCTTCAGGGTCCGGTCAGTAAGGTCAGCGTCGGTCAGTCCTTTAGCAGCTCTTCCTCGTCGAGGTCGTCGAGTTCCGGCAGGTCGTCGGTCTGCAGGCATTCCTGCGCTCCGTGGCCCCGGGTGCCACACAGAAAGCATTTTGATCTGCGATTTGGATTTTTTTTTCTTTTTTTTGGTTTCCTCTTCCGACGCGGATTTTAGGGGTCCCAGTCGGTACACCGAGACTTTGCTTGGACTCTCCGGCGCCATTGCTGCACCCACGTTTTCCTTTTCAGGTTGCGGGTTGGCGGGGAGCATCTCCCCGTCGGTGCTCTGGTCGGCGGGAATCAGACCAAGCCGATCCAGAGCCGACTCCTTTGGCGAGTTAGGACTGCAGTCCCTTGGGGATGAAGTCTCGCTATCGTTCGATGGCGATCGTGAACGAGGTTTATTTTCATAACTGACATTCACGATAATTGATTTGAGCTTCTTCTGGGACGGGAGCGGGACGGACCGCTCACCGTCACCATGTGCTGGTGCTGAAGCCGGCCGCTTTGGGGCTGCGGCCTTGGGGCAGGCGCCGGAGAGGGAGAGCGATGACGGCTGGCCCCCACCGTCGGAGGAGAGTGCCGGCTCCGGCGGGAGGCTTCCTCTTCCTCTCTCCAACGGCGGAGCCAGTCCGGGGCCGGGCTCCTGTTTCTAGCAGCCTCCTCCAACCAATCAATTTGGGGCACTGTAAATTAAAGAGTGAAGTTAAGTGACATGTGGATCAGGGTCATGAGAATTTTCATTGGTCCTGTCCAGTCCCATAGCCGCCCCCCCCCCCCCCCTCGAAGAGAAGTCAACCGGACCAATGAGAATTGGGACAACAGAAAAACAAACTTACTCTCATCATAATCTATCAAATTGATAACTTTGCCCTGATCCTCAGTGCTTGGAGCATCTGTCTGCTCAGATGGAGCCTCTGGGGCAGGGTGATCAATCACATCAAGCCCAGCAGGTTGTGGTGGTGGGGCCTGTTGCTCGGCGGTGGAAGCCGTAGCTGCCACAGGCTCAGGAGGTGGAGTTGGTGGGGCAGTGCTAACCACAGCTGCTGGTGGGCCCAATGGTGTAGGGGCAGCAGCGGTGAAGATAAAAACTGGCATAAATGCCTGCTGCTTGCGACCTGAAGAACAATCACATTCACGAAATAAAGCAATTGAACTCTGATAGTGTTCACCTGGCGTGTACATGCAGGAGTGCTCGACCATTTTGCACACTTTAACGTGTTTTACTGGATATTTGAATATTTTCAAGTATCCAACGGTAAAGTTGAACACTTTGAAGTGTCCAAAGCTACATGGCCAACCCTGATGATGAACACTGTTCAGTGTTCAGCTTTACTGTCAACACTCAATAGCTTTTAAATATCCAGTCAAACACGTTAAAGTAGGCAACATAGTGTTCAGCTCTACGTGTGCACGCCAGTTGAACACTTTCTTTATCAGTGAAGATTCGTCACACTCAAAGGAACCTAATAACTTTATGTGAAGCGAGTCAATATTGGACTATTAGTTACGAGGGGGGAACGACTCCCCTGCTATTGAACACAATTCCAAAATAGTTGAATCCAACAGACTTATTCCTGCTGTGTGCATATAGCATCTGCAACTTTGTCGAACACTTTGACAAGCGCAACAATCTAACCAATGCGGTGAACGAGTCACAATGATTGGCTCAATGAGAAGTCAGTACGTGATGTGAATGACAGAGTCACACGCTGCAGTATAGTTTTGAAAAAGAGTTATAAAGTTAAGCGAACAACTGGACTCACCTGGCTGATTCATGAGCGATGCAATTGCACTTATGGCTGCTGAAGCCTCCGGTGGGATGGCATCTGGCAGCTCTATTCCCTGCTGCTGCACAGGCTGGACAGCTTCAATAACTTCTGTGGGCTCCAGTGTGTCCTCCACTTTCAGGACGTCGTCAGTTTGAGCAGAGACCTGCTGCTGCTCTTGAAGGTGCTGCTGGGCTTCATCACCAACGGCCGCATCGCCCGCAGGCAAACTAAAACGCTTGAGGTGCTTAGCCCGTATATCACTTGGATCCATCCCTACAGGACAACATTAGCTCGTTAGACACGTCGCAAGGTTGCCAAAAGGACCGATATGAAAGGAATAGAACATATGCCGCGTTGTCTTCGGTCGAAACAAACACAAGCACGCTCATTTAGGTTAAGTCGCGAAGAAAGCATCTCAATTAAAACAGCAGCAGCGAACAGTGCCGATCAGACACGAACCGAACAAATAAGCTCACTGAATGAAAAGTGTGAGTGATGCGAGGGTTTCGGTAAAGTGAACCTGCCTACGACGCGGCAATGGCGTGTTTGCCATGCGCCCTCTGCTTTGGATTGATTGTGACGCCTTTTGCCCATTCAATTACTTTTTGGAGTCGTTAACGTGCAAGCAATGTTGGAACACACCACAATTCAAATTAACCGAGGTCGGAATGTATAAAACTAATAAAGGCCTTAGACTGGAACAACGCAACGGTAGAGCCGCGCCGCCATGGAACCATACACCCGCCATGCCTCAATCACCCCATTTCCCCGCTATGAATGGAACGCCCGCGTTCGATTGATGAATAAATCACTATGCCCACCGCACTCATAATCGGACGTGACATTACACCCAACAAATAAAGCAAAGGCACTCAGTACAAATCCGCCCAAACACTTACTTTGTTCGTTCGGCCAGCAACGATGTTCACCAGTCGGAGGTTGAGGGCGGAAAGAAAAACGTGATGCGACGAAGTAGCTCGGCTGCAGCTCATGGAGGGGAGGAGACTAAGGGTAATTGTCTACTTTAGTGACTCCTCGCCCTGGAGTCACTCAAGTATACCATCGGAAAGGTATTTTTCAGTAGAATCCTGAACAGTATTTATATATTGGCGCTCGAGTCTGGTTGTCCTCAAAATTAAATAAATATGCGTCGCCGCTAACCTTCAGGTGCACTTTGAAGACGGCAGAATAACTTA
>NW_026267341.1:9810-10318 GCF_000697945.3 Frankliniella occidentalis | reverse complement strand
TGTTGTCGGCGCGCACCGACCCGCTCAACATTGTTCCAGAGCTCCTCTTGTTCGCCTCTAGGTCAGGACGCTGAATAGTGAGGCGTGCTCAATAGAAGGAAAAATCATTCGGAGACGGCCGGTTAGAAGGGAAAATTTATTCGGGGAAATTTATTCGAAAACGGGCAGCTAACAGCCACTTATCGGTACGTTCAACGCAATATTTAGTTTGCTGAGCTTAACTTGAAATTGAAATTAAACTTTAACTTTAAATGCTCAGCTCTGCCAGGAAGCGCAAGGGGAGACCGCCCGGAAGACGGCGTGAAGTGAGGCGCCTGGCGTGAGACGTGGGATGTGAGGTGGACAGGCATGCCAACCAAAATCGCGAAAACATTTTAATTTTAGCGCGCCGCAGGCCAAGATAGACGCACATTTAGCTCAGCTTCACACGGTCTTAACGTGCGTCTACCTTGTTTAATAGAAGGGAAAATTCATTGGAGGACGGGCAGACACAATCTTCCTACATTCT
>NW_026267341.1:9218-9760 GCF_000697945.3 Frankliniella occidentalis | reverse complement strand
AATCGTCAACCAGGGGTTAGTTTTTGACTTTTGACGACTTTTCTGAAAATTGACGTAAATCCGATGTTTTATTGATTGACCGTTTCCCACTGGGTCCTCGCAGATCAGTTGGAAGGATATTTTGCCCTCCTCTATATCGCCTTTCTCCTATCACACTCAGGTTGTTGCTTGTTGCCAGGGTGTGTCCATGGGGATGTCTTGAAGCTGGTCGTGATCTTCCCGCGCGTCCTTGTGGGTAGTAAATGCCTAGAAAACACAAACAGTCAAGTCCACATCACATCCCCGAGCACGTTTGAATCCAGCTTCAGCTTTCCTATTGGCAGATTTTTCGGACTGCTCCAAAAAGTGTCGAGAATTAGGACGTTGCGGAACAGTCACCGGGCTGGTCCGGTCGGACATAAATAGGGCTGCTCAGTCTACGGACTCGAATCGGGCGAGAACATTTTCAATAGGGCGGGGCAGCTGCCCCCGTGACAAAATAACGACGTATCGTAATTTGTTCAAAACGAAGTTTTCGTATTAGAAAATTAACCGAGACAATT
>NW_026267341.1:7607-9168 GCF_000697945.3 Frankliniella occidentalis | reverse complement strand
GTAGCCTCGCACGTGACAGCACTCGGCCCCCTTTCTGGGTAGGACCACGCTAAGCAGAAGGCATTTTTGGAGAAGTGTGAAAACTGTGATCGAAGCAACGCTAGAAAAAGAAAGCCTGATATTATAAATCAGGAGTAGTCTTTGATGCAGGAGCAATGATTTAAAAACCCCAGCTGGAGCGATCAACGTCAGGACTAGCCGTAAACGTAAGTTATTCTGCCGTCTTCAAAGTGCACCTGAAGGTTAGCGGCGACGCATATTTATTTAATTTTGAGGAAAACCAGACTCGAGCGCCAATATATAAATACTGTTCAGGATTCTACTGAAAAATACCTTTCCGATGGTATACTTGAGTGACTCCAGGGCGAGGAGTCACTAAAGTAGACAATTACCAGACTAAGTGAGAGTGGAAGGGGTACTCGGCGCCGTGGCGGGAGAAACGGAATCAAGAGTTGTTTTCTAGTTTTTCGGAATTAAGGTGCTTGTGTTATGATTATTTGTATTTATTTGTGAAACTATATTGTGATCGGGAAACGTTATACATCACATTTATCACTTTCGAAACATAAAAACACTACATAGATTCAAGTAATCTTTATCTTGTGGTTAGAACCGAAACCAGTCGTGCTATTGACGAACGGTGATAAAAGCATGTCCCTCTTAAATCGTGTAGTGTTGTGCACATTAAATGGAAAATAGTTTTGTTTGAGACCTGATGATCATAAATGCGCGGTTACCCAGACTTTCCGTTTTTTGTTCACTGTTTCTTTTTTCCCACCTAAAGAACGCTCTTGTTGCCACCGAGAAACAAATTGATGCTGGACGAGCTCGTCACCGTCCCACCCCAGAGTACGACACGACACGTGCGCCACCCTGCCAAAGCTACAGAGGCAGGTCCGTCAGCCGCGGTGAACGGAATTGCCCAGAGGTCTTAGGGGTCTTTGCTAACGTGGACATGATCCCCTGATCCCCGTCATTAGTACCGTACCCGACGTACCGGGTGGTTCCATGTGTGTGCCGGTGCGGGCGGGTTTGCCTACTCCGTTTGCCAGTAAGGGGCCATGGTGCCTGTGAGTGAGGAAATCCACCACCGGCGCGTGCACCGAAACACCTGGTTTAGTATAAACATGGGACGGATCTTGACGCAGCTATGGTTGTCGCTGGACGTAAGGGTGCTCCTGATGAACGCCCGCACCAAAGAGATGCAACGGAGACGCGAGGGACCATTGAAAATCAGGCGCCCAAAGCTGCCGCTTTCGGTTGGCTGCTGGCTTCACACAAGTGCTTGGCGAGTTGGCCTACCCAGGGCGTCACAGGCGCTATCACCTGCGTTAGGCCATCTCACCGGAAAAAATTTTTCGAGGTACGCACGTCTAGTGATAGATTAGACCTAGCAGAGACCCTGTGCAAAGTTTGAGCCCTGTGCGATGACGTTTACCCGACCCGCATCGCGATTTTCCGAGCGTGCTCGAAATTGGCGCGCGGTGACCCGACACCTTGTCGGCTCTGCCGTGCTGACACGGTGGGGTCAAAGGTGACGGCTCGGGTCTGAAGTATGACC
>NW_026267341.1:0-3192 GCF_000697945.3 Frankliniella occidentalis | reverse complement strand
CGGTTTTAGAGGATTTATGCAATACTAGGAGACTCTTTTGGCCAGTTCCAGCCAGTTCACTTCTATTATTGCTGCCTTGGTGGGTCGGGCATCCCCCTATGAGCACTCAGTTAGCCACACTTGTTGACGCCGTTCGGTCTTAAACTTTGGTTTAAACGCGAGCGAAGCGAGCAAGAATTTTTTTTGATATTTCATGACAAGAGGAGCGGTTGTGAGAGGGATTGGCTACCTTTTTTTCTACCCTTTTCGGTGCCGTTTCCTTTTCACTCCCATAATGTCAGCCACACTCTAAACAGGAAAAGATAAGTGTAGATGTTTCAGGCACAATAACGGATTAATACCTTCACTGTTAAATTCCTACAAAGCAATAATGTGGTATAGGTACGACTTGCATCTAGGTATAGACAAATTTGTATCTAATGGAGATGTTTACAAGGAAACATCGAACGTAGATGCCATAATGCTTCTCCCTTTTTAGAGTGCTGGGCGTCTGCTTGTGAACGCCTGATGTAACACTAAGGGCACCTATCGGCGGATGACACACCGGCGCTGCCGGTGAGAACGATGACATCCGCCAGTGGCAAGTGGCTACTGCCCCTCCTTGCACCCCCATACCCTATACTTATAGTCATAATCTCTCCTGTTTCTGCCTCTTTTCCTTTTCTCCTCTCCTCTTTTCTCTCGTTCCTCCTCTTTCTTCTTCTCTCCTCTCCTTTCTCTTTCTCCCCTTTCTCTCCCTCTCTTTTCTCCCTCTCATGTACCGACTTTGTATAGATTTGTACCTGTGCGCGTATATCATGTGGACCATAGTTTGGGCGCCACTGGTAGCGGTGCTTATACCCCGAGGGCTTCCCTTGCGCTCGCGGTCGCGGCCGCCAGTCACCGAGCGACAGGCGCGACGAAGGGGTGGATCGCTGTGATCAACGCCTCCGTCTGCCATCGCATCTGTCGCCCGCTCCGCGCGAATATTTGAATTCTGGTCTTCCCTCTTAGCCCTCGCTTTAGGTACAACAGCCTGTCGCCTCGGCGTGCGTATGGGTTGCCTCTCAGCAATACCCGTAAGGCGCTCTAACCGGCGAGGAGAGCGAAAGACCTTGCTGTCAAGGTGATGGTGCAGAACGTCGTGGTCTTAATGAAATATAGCTTGTGTAAAGCAATGGTTTCTGGAACAGATTCTGTCTTTATTGACTTGGTTAAATTCAAACAGCAGGCGGACGTCACTGTCCTTTGCGGACTTGGGTCACTTTTCGATCTAAATGTAACCTGGGCTGTCCTCCGGCTCCTGCGGGTGCAGAACGGCGCGCCCCTGGTCCGCCTTCTCCCCAGTGGGAAATGGCAAGTCAAGTTGACATAAAATTGACATCAATTAGACTAATCAAAAATTAGTCAAGTTGCTGTGAATTTTGATGTAAAAGTGTCCCATAGATTGACCCTTATTTGATCATCAAGACCATTGACTGAAAAATGACCTAGCTGATATGTTGATCCCTGAATTGACTATTTTAGATGGCATCTTTCATAATAAATATAATGTTGGCATCAATTTGACATCAATTTGATGGGTTTTATCTAGGTCATATCAAGGGAGCAGAAATAATGAAATCTGAATGCAAAATATGCAAAATGTATATTTCCAGCAACAAAAAAGTTATACAAGAAGTTCTGGAAGTACAAAATAAACATATGTTATAACATTAACATTAATTAAGGCAATATCAAAAATAAAATAAGAATACTGTCAACAATAGGAACAACATAACAAAAATAAATTATCTTAGATAACTTGTCAGTCGAGTATATGGAAAGACATTGAAACATAAAATTAAAAAACATTTTGTCGACGGAATAAACACAAATAAATGATGTGGTCCAGTCATGTTATGGTGCTTTGTCTGGAGAGCCTCATGCAGTGCGGAGCCAGTCTTTAATTTTTTGTTCTGTATCATTCAGGGGGGAATCTTTAAAGCGAAGATGTACAGCAGCTGGGAAACAAAACTTATATTAAAGACATGTTACTTTCTCCGTTATTTCTCAAACTACCAATGTTTTGAAAGTTGGAACTTACCGAGTATGATCTGGCATATCTTTGTACCTTCGAAGGCAATTTTTTTGCCCTTACTGCCCTTCCAACTAATAGTAGCAGCAAAGCTTTTCCTCAGGATTTTAGGAAGCATTTTCCCAGCTGCTGTCTTTTCATCTTTTGCTCCTGCAGAAGCCAGCCACAGGTGGTCACGCTGACAATAGATTATAAAATGTTAAGAAACAACAAAAACAGTCATATAGTTGGAGTTGAAAAGCAGATAAATTAACTTACATAAGCAGCAAAGTGAGAGGGCTCCTCCAGAAATTTGTTGAATTTTTTAAAATCTTTTTTACATTCTAGGGGCACATTTACGGGCAAATTTTCTGGCCTAATAAGGGAAGCCAATGTTGGGTCCAACTTTCTCATTATTACACCTTGATTCAGTAAAATTGCATCAAGAATCTTGCGTTGCTCTATAAGTGAGATGTTCATAGCGGCCAATTCATCCCGATCTGAAAGAATTAAACAATCTTTAGTTTTCCATCAATTTACACACTACATTAATTTTACCATTGCAAACCATCAAACTACAGTAACCTTGCAAACGGATAAAAATTCAAAAATAAAAGTAATACCTTTAAGGGATCTTTTAGTAACTGGGGGTTCCACTACCTCCCCTGTTTCAGGATCTTCTGACAAATCTTGCCCTTGTGAAGTTTGGGAAATACTGGATAGAGTAGACTCAACATCTTCATCCCGAGGATCTCCATCATCATCATCACTATCATCATTATCTTTATCTAACTCTTTGAATACATCAGGAGTTGGCGGTCTCTCAGAATTTTTTGGAGTAGAATTTTCTAGCAATGAGGATGATGAAGCCACCTCTTCTCTTTCAACACTTTCCTGCCTAGATCCTACTGAAAGAGATTTAGGACTACTTCTCTCTATTGATGTTTTACCATTTACTACATTTTCTGTAGGTGGCATTTTGGAAGATCTAGAAACAGTGGCTTTATCTCCTTGTTTGTGAACACTCCTTGATACATTTTTATTCTGTTCTTGTTTGGAAGGTTTGGGAGATTTCAAAGCTTTTGTCTCAGTTTTCTCCCCTGATTTTTCCTTTAAAGAGGTAGAATCTTTTGCCAAATTTGAAGATTTAGAGGGAT
>NW_026267340.1:433169-433533 GCF_000697945.3 Frankliniella occidentalis | reverse complement strand
GTCGATGTATCAAATAGGGTATCCCTCTAGAGCACGGAGCGGAATAGTGTATTTCGACTAACGGAGGAAGAAGAAGAGAGGATAGAACATAAACGTTCACGATTGGTCGAGAGATTCCCGCCTCTACGTCTTGCCGGTAGTGGGGGTAAAGGTTCGACCAATCAGGAGCCTTTATGTTCTACCCGCTCTTCTTCTTCCTCCGTTAATCGAAATACACTATTAAGAAAAACAAAAGCGGATACAGAGACCGCTCTCTGTATTCGCTTTTGTTCTTAGTTCCGCCCCGCGCTCTAGAGGGATACCCTATTGTCTCCAGGCGATAGCTCGGCGCTGTCTCTTAACGGGATCGCAAACGAGACCTGAC
>NW_026267340.1:425907-426699 GCF_000697945.3 Frankliniella occidentalis | reverse complement strand
AGCCTGGTGACGGGACCGCGAACTTCG
Source organism: Frankliniella occidentalis (assembly GCF_000697945.3). Taxonomy (NCBI): domain Eukaryota; kingdom Metazoa; phylum Arthropoda; class Insecta; order Thysanoptera; family Thripidae; genus Frankliniella; species Frankliniella occidentalis. The sequence continues at coordinate 426,672 of NW_026267340.1, read as the reverse complement.
TCTGCATGAGCCAATGAGCGTCATGGAGGAAACAGTTCAGGAAGCATTAGTGTTCTTCTTTGGATCCGCTTTCAGGTGGGTGAAATACCCTATTTTGGAGGTTCAGTCCCTAACAAATGCTGTGAACATGTCAAATTTGGGGCTCGCCCAGCAGGCCCTATTTTTGTATACACTCATATAGACCTTTTCGTCCACAACTTGGCAACAACGCAAATCACTGTAGTGAAATTGTAATTTAGGAAAATTTTCAAAAAAACACTTGTCTCTAGTAAATTTTCCAAGGAATCCAGTGGTGATGAGTAACTTGGTTGACAGACACTCAAAATGCGGTTAATCTCAAGTATAAGATTCTACTTGCAGCGTTGCCACGTTGTGGGCGGAAAGGTCTATTAATGACTAGTCTCGGGTGCCAGTACCGCAGGCCTCGCTATACGTGCGCCAGGGGCGTGGCAGCGGAACAGTGTTTTGCGAGAGATCGCGAAGCCTGTTACGCGAGACGTGGTCTAGCGTACATCTAGCTAGTACCTTGTATCCATGCCCGCACAGCGCAAAGCTAGCGCAAAGCTAGCGCACTCCCTTCTTCGTTGTCCCTTGCTGGGACATTCTAGCTTAACCCTTGCTGCTATATACGTACTGCTAGAGGGGTGCCGCGCAAGTAAGTGACAACCTCATGAGATGGTTGACGAATGCGATATACAGAGGGGAGATGTACGCCAGACCACGTACGTCTCGCGTAACAGGCTTCGTGATATCTCACTAATCACT
>NW_026267340.1:423736-425182 GCF_000697945.3 Frankliniella occidentalis | reverse complement strand
GCAGGCCTAGCTATATGTGCGCCACACGCGTCGCAGCGTAACAGTGTTTCGTGAGATATCGCGAAGCCTGTTACGCGAGACGTGGTCTGGCGTACATATAGCTAGTTAGTGTAAACACTACTTTCTACGATGAAATCGCAGTCCATAACAATACACGGGTCTCTCTCATATGTTTTTGGTAGAGGCGTTTTTCATTCGTCCAATGATGGAAAATGTGCAATTCAAATATTGCCTAAATTTGGTAGAGGTAACGAGGCGCTACCTGTTTGTGAGACCCATCTTGTTGGAAAGAGACAAGATTCGATTCTGAAGGAATGTCTGTGCATTAACATCTGATAGGGTCTCACAGAGACAAACACATGTGATAGCAAACAGACAGGGAAAAGGCTCATCTCTTAGGTCTGTGACGGCCTCATCACTGGGCTCAGGCACTGTTTCTCTGAGATCGAACCATTCCTCGAGGGTCATCTCTTGAAATACAATCCCAGCTTTTTGCAAGCGTCCTACACAGAACGTGTTCCATACTTGCTCGCCCAAGACAGCTCTCCAGAAGGAAAGGACATATCCGGTGATGCGAGCAGGATTGTCAAGGTCTTGTCCCATGAGTTAAAGCAAGCACAGAGCTCTCTTAGTAACACATGTTTGATCATCTCCCTCAGACACTTGCGCTGGTGCTATCTGGTATATTGGTCCTGGTGCTCTCCACCCACCTGCTCTGGCTGGGGTACGGCCACGACTGTGAATAGCGGCTGTGGATTGCCTGCAAACATGCGGACAGGTAAGTATGGACATGCAATGCAGTACGGTCTTATGGCGCTGCCCCTGCAACGCTCATGATTTCTGCACCCGAACAAATGTGTCTCACGCACCGGCCGTGTGGAGGTAAGGTTCTTGACGATTTTGCTATCGGTGTCAAGTTGTGTGAAGGTCTCGTGTGTGTCGAAAGGCCTCAGTTGCCCTCTCACGCAAGCTTTTATTCCTGCCAGTTGCCAAGGTCACTCTCTTTCCATCACATACAGTGATCCAATACATTCAAAAAGTGCAGCTGACAACCTTGTCGACTCGGGCCCTACTTACCTTCGTCTGCGTCTTCGACTAGCTCAGACACTACATTGATGATCTTTCTAATTTCGTTTTTTCAACCGGAACCTCCCGACCTTCTCCCTGGGGATCATTAGGCCTTTTGGGGTGTTGATCTTTTTCAAGTGATCTAACGCTGCGTCGAAGCGTGGAATCGACGAAATCCATTTCTCGACGGAGCTGCAGGCTTGTAGCCAGAGGGAAGGGTCTGAGGAGGGCTTTGATGACTTTCTGCAGCAGCTTGGGGCCAGGGTCAGGGCAGGCCTGAGCTGGGCTAATATTCTTTTTGTAGGGTGGAAGGTACCAGGTCATGTAAGCAGCCAGCAGAGAAAAGGACGGGGTCTCAGAGAAAGGCAGATAAGGTTC
>NW_026267340.1:421103-422302 GCF_000697945.3 Frankliniella occidentalis | reverse complement strand
GCCACGAAAATCGACGGGGATGGGGATGAGGCCACATGATTCCGAGGCGCCGGGCCCGCCACACTGCGGGGTAAAGAACTGGTGGAGATGGTCGGCGATGAATCCACAGTGGTAGGTGACGACGAGTGCACCGTGTTGGCCGGCGGGTCACCAAAGCAGGACGGGGTGCGCCCGTGGTCTCGCACCGCCTGGCCATCACGCGGAGAGGTCTTCTCTCCGGGGACCGAGGACCGGGTTAGTAGTAAGCATCCCCCATTGTAACATCCATCTATCCAGAGCCTAACACAACCTAACCTCGATCTTATCAGCCCCTAACACAACCTAACTTAGATCTTATCAACCCCTAACACAACCTAGATCTTATCAACCCCTAACCTATCGAGGATCGCCCGAGGGGTAGGTCTTATCAACCCCTAACATAACCTATCGAGGATTGACCTAAGGGATGGTGGCGTAACCTAGCCCATCGAAGATTGCCCGAGGGGCGTAAGTGATGGGGGCTAACATAACCTATCGAGGATGGGGGTGCGACGGGTCTCAATCTGGACCCGCCCATGCGACGGGTGTCAACACGTTCGCCTTGATCCGCCCCTGCGACGGGTCTATGCCTGGACCCGCCCCTGACACGGGTGTCAACACGTGAACCTGGTCCCGCCCCTGCCCGGAGGTGGGAGGGGTGAACTTGCGCTGCACCAGGTCTGAACACGTTCGCCTGGATCCGCCCCTTTGGGGGAGAGGTGTGCGTCAAGGAGTATGGCCAGCCCGGATAGGGCTCAGAGTTGCTTCAAAAATAAAGCAAATGATTCCTATTTTACTTTGAAATGACTGTATGATGGTGTCTCTGATGTCTAAATAATTTTGAAGGCTAACTCTTATGTAATCTTTCGACCCAGCTTAGCCGCTGTTTTTGTAACGGCTTTCAGGGAAATGAACATGTTGGACCCTTCGACAGAAAAAAATCTTAGTGCATTAGAATCCAATAGTGCTCTGCCATCATTAAGTAATGCATCGGAGAATGTAACTGATGTTAAATCTCTGAAGTCACCACTCAAGTATCTAAGATTATTAGCTAAGATACAATTGTCTACTTTAAACCACTAAAACAATAAAGTGTGATGAAAATTAATACTCAACTAATATCTTAAGGTGTAATTACAGGTGTCTAAGGCACTCCCGTCACTTTCAACCCTATACTTTAG
>NW_026267340.1:418824-420808 GCF_000697945.3 Frankliniella occidentalis | reverse complement strand
GTAGGGGTTTTAAGGATTCCAGGGGCATGGGCCCCAGTATCCCTAGAATCCACGGCCGCGTCCTCGATGGCCGCCTCGGGGTCCTCCATTGTGGAGCTGCCCTCGACGACGCGGTCCTCCACGGGCTCCGCCAAGGTGTCCTCGGGCTCCGCCTCGGGGTCCGCCAGGATGAGGCTGGCCACCACGCCCTTGACCGCGCCCGCGGGGGGCACCGCGGCCTCTCCCACGGCCTCGCCCGCGCATGGGCATGGGGTCAATCTGTAATCTAAAAGACATGGTTAGGTTTTTCACCTACATTTAGGATACAACTCCCTACAACACCATTGAAACTCACCAATTGTGCCTGGGCAGGCGCCTGTGGAGGGGCGATGGCACCCACTACCTGTTCCAGCTGGCCTGGGGCAGGTAAAAAGGCGTACATAGCCGGTACCGGCGCCGGCGCTGCACTAGCTGCGACCGGCCGGGCCCCGGGGGTGGGTGGTCGCACGGGGCCTGTGCGCACCCTGACGCATGCCTGGAACATGAACAACTTGAGTTAGGAGCCGAACGCGCGCGCGCGCGGGCGTTCACACACACACACCTCAACGGCCGGCTCGGCCGCAGGGGGAACTTCTTATTGGACAGGAGCCGGGTCGACCGCAGGGGCATCTTCTTCTTGATGGACAATCTCCGGGCTCGGTGGCGGTGGGGTGGGCGGCGGCGTTTGGGGAAAAACAATAGTTGTCGAGGACGCATCAGGTCCAACGACCACCATGTCATACTCCTGAAAAAGACGGTCACAAACGGATATTAGTTTCTGTTCTCTGCGCCATTACTTGCTCTGTCATTCTGTCCGTGTGCCCGTTCCTGCCCCTTTACCCTGACTAAACCGCCCACCCCCTGGCCTCTCCAGGTTACAACCACGTACCCCTCCTGAGACGTGAAAAGATTAACCGTGCTACATATGAACATGTGAGTGTCATTCCCAATTTGAATTGTAACATCTGTAGACCCTTGCTTGAATGATGACTCTAGCTACCTATTCCATACATGCCATACTTCAACACAAGCTGAATGTTGGCCATGTCCTCCAACGCTTCCATGTGTTTGGGGTCAGCGCCAAACAAAAGGTGAGATGCAGTGTGGTCTAGCAAAGACTGTAACGGCACCTCGGCCTTTGGATTCGTAAATACCATGTCATTAGGATAGCATTGGAGTTTGGCAGCAGCAACAGTTGAATATGGAGGAATGAGAACAGAGCCATTGGCAACCGCGGTGTTTCGGAGAGTCTGATAGTCGTTCTTGGACACACCAGCCTCAATGAAAAGAGCAAGGAGTACAGGGTCTTTCGGATGGTTTTTCGTCAAGGACCCGATCTGCAAGTTCCGGATGCTCACGAAGAAGCTTGAATGCCTCAGCGACTTTATGCAGCCCTTGCGAACGAAGAACACCTTCTACTGCATGGAAGAGAACCTCATCGGGTACGTTCAATCTGAAATCCTGCGTTTGCATATTTTTAGACCTATTTCCGCATAGCAAAGGGTTTCTTCGGGCGATCGCGCGGTTTCTTTTCTGACTCTAGAGAACAGTGGGAGTTGTCTCTAGACTCAGAAAGATCAGATGCCGAATCAAAAACTGAAGCACCTGCCCTACCAGACGGGGAGGATGTTGAGCATGATGGCGTTTCAGCTGAGAAAGAACCACTGCACATACTTTTGTGCTTTTTAGCTGGTGTTTCAGACCCAGTGTCCAGAGCAGAAGCTGGGTCATCGGGCTGAGCAGGCAAAGAAAGTGTAACTTTACCATCAAGCCAATATTTCACGTTTTCTATGATACTTCTTGATCAACTTTTTCGGAAGTTCAAAGAAAAAACGCGATACAAATCTCTTGCGCGGAGGGCCATCGAGAATCGAACCATCAGCAATCTGAAAGTAATTTTTACAGATGGGTATGAGTATACCTATCATCCCACAAACTGGACGAACTGTTTGAGACATGATTATAG
>NW_026267340.1:416746-418619 GCF_000697945.3 Frankliniella occidentalis | reverse complement strand
TTTTTTGTATCTTCTTGCGATTTTTTTTCATGGGTGCGCCAACTGCATAAAACGACCTCGAATCGTCGAATGGTTGTCATATTTAAAATCAGCAGGTCCCGTTTAGTCGAAAACCGTTGCTAGATATTTTTTTCCCACTTTTCGGCTTTTCGTCCCACTGTGCGTCCTCCGCGGCTTGGCGCTGCTCGGCCTGCCACTTCGTGCAGGCAGGGCAGCTAGAGCCGTAGGCACAGTCAGGAGTGGAGCACCCTTCGCCGGCAGACAACGCCATGGTGGAGTAACAAGACGTGGGAGATGGGTGGAAGGAGCCCATGGCCCACAAGACCTGATCCCCTTCCAGGGCGGCCTGGGCTTGGTCTGAAGCGGCCAACAGCACGGCAAGGTCGGCCTGGCCCGCCCCCGATGACACGCTGAAGCTTGGGGATAGTGGCCTCGTCCTGGTATGCGTGACGGAGGTGCGGAATTGACTTGTCATCGCACCGGCAGGCACGGGTATTGTAGACACTTTTAGTTTTAAAAAATCAGAAATTCACGAAGAATTCGTTATTTAAATAGATGTCAGACCCTTTGTGGTTTGGCGGTAAATAACAGGGGACCAAAAATTTTACTTCATAATTAAGGAAAACGTGTATACTTGACCGTGGTAAAACAATTTATGATCATGACAAAAATAGGACATGTAATAAAACAAACTATGATCTTGAACAAAAAAGGACAAGGAGTAAGACAAATTATGATCTTGAACAAAAAAGGACAAGGAGACAAGGAGTTGTGATTTACCCTGAAATCACAAAGGGTCGTGATCGGGTTCGGGTTTGCGGCATATGATTTGTGTTTTTCAGGAGTACCTTAATCCGAGTGAGGCCCTAAAGAAATCAACACAACTCGTATTTTGGACCACACTATCCCCCTGGCATTATCTACCGGCTCCTCGCCTCCAACCGCCTCATCAAACATCTGCAGTGGGTAAAATAAAAACAAAATGTACACTGCTGCATGTTCTTCGCTGGTAATGAACAACTGCAACTTAACCACATACACAGCACCATACCTGAGGGAGTGGCTGTATGCCCTCATTGGGAACGATGCCTTGGACGAATTGGTCCAAGAGGGCGTCTGCATTTGGGATGACTACCGCTGCAGCCTCAGGGTTTGCCCCACCCTGCTGCTCGCCCTGCTGCTGGTTGCCGTTGTTGCCAAACTGGAAATGAGACGGAGAGTTAAACATGGAACGCTCTAATGTATCTCGATGCCCGCATACTGAGGCTTTGAGTCTGCTGACTCTAAAGATTATAGATGAGGCAATTGATTTCTTGTACAACCATTCTGATAATCCAAAGGCAGTAGTTGATTTAGGAACACTTATCGTTCCGAAATTGTCTTACTCGTCTTACAATACTTCATGGCAACTGTTTTTCCTTGACAAGCAGAGGCAAACAGAAGTTTGTATTGATGACGAAATGTGGCGACGCCTGAAAAAACTTAGGCTGGTGTGCGCAAATAAAATATAACATGTCACTTAGAGACACTTTCTTCCATTATGATGATGTTCTTAAGGTTATTGCAAGGGAAGTGAAGGAAACATATATAAAATGTGCATATTGTGATCGTACAAACATGATTATTGATTTGTACCTCGACGAAGTGGACAAACTTGATTATAGGGAACAAGTAATATTGCTAGAACTACTCAGCTTTCCCAAAAATACATTGCTGTGGAACTTTCGAATGTGCTTCGAGACAGTTTGTAATGAAGATGATTAATTTTACACTGTTGACAAACCTATTGAATGTTTGCAAGCCAATTCCCTTCAAAATAATTGTATTTTTTTTAATTGTATTTTTAAAGGATTTCTTGTTTTAAATTCAATTT
>NW_026267340.1:415348-416346 GCF_000697945.3 Frankliniella occidentalis | reverse complement strand
GGGGACGAAGGGAATTTTGTTTATAAATGGAATTTGCTATCAACCGAACCGAAGTGCGCCTTGCTTTATGACCAAATTTCTTGTTTTAAATTCAATTTAGCACAAATACTTCTTTGTATTGTTTTAAACTAAAGACTTTTGGGTATTGTTCTATGTAACTTTACCCCATGACTTCACTGTGTTAACTTCTTTTTGTCTTCCTAAAAAAAGTGTTCATGTTTATTTACCTTTCACTAATATTCTTTAATTTTCTTTCGCAGGAGTGTGCTGAAATTTATGAACGCATCCATGAAAAAGACTTCACTCAAGCACAAGCATCAGCTTTAACCACTTCCTGTACTTGTTAACCCGGTCAGTGCCATTCAACAGTCTTTCACTGTATTATATGATAATCGTTAGGAGCGAAGTCAGCGACCCCTTTGAAGCTGTTGAGGGCACATTTCGGCTGATATTTGGATTCGATGCATTAGATGCAAAGTACCCTGCTGCTGCCCACCATCTATGGCTTTTCATTCAACACTTTTCAAGATCAAAACTCCTGAGGATTGTGAATTTGATTCTGGGCTACATGCCCACATATCTGGACGTCTGAAGGACTTCGAATTGTTACATTCAAAATGAAGTGTTGACTGCAATAAATCTTTTGTAAGTTGTCAAACTTATATTATGTGAATCACCATACTGATTATCAATCTTTAAAGCATTATGTGTGAACTTGCGGCCGTTCCTTCAAACCGTTGCAATCATTTCGAAGACATGTTCGTTAGGCCTGAGGTCAGTGCTTTAAATGATAGATTTGACCTTGTAGTAAAGGCAGGGTCGTCGACACTGGGTGGCGGGCGGCCCAGCTGAAAAAACCATGTGCAAATCCACGTGGATATTGCGTTTTCGACGTGGTTCCACCTGGATTCTACATATTCCCACGTGTTCCCATGTGTATCGACATGGGTTTTGAATCTTTCCACGTGTAAATCCTCATTTCCATGTGGGTTCAGTGA
>NW_026267340.1:414490-415298 GCF_000697945.3 Frankliniella occidentalis | reverse complement strand
CGCCCGACCTGGCGGCTAGAGTTTGCAAATCGGTCGGGCTGCCCGACCGCCCAGCGTGCGACTGAGGGTCTGTCCGAAAGGTGGGTCGGTAGGCGACAGGTCGGTGACCGGTCGGTCGGAGTGAGGGAGACAGGCTTATGCTATTCCAACGGCCGCTATCTCTCTCGCACGCACGACAATCGCACTCGGCTGTCGGGCGCATCGGGTAAAGCTACCCGACGCATGCAGGCTCGCCCGACCCCGGATTCTACAGTCCCCTTTCCTTACTTCTTCCCCTCACCTGTCCGGCTGGGTCAGAGCTGGACTGGCTGCCTGACCTGCCGGCGGCGGCCGGTGCAGCGCTTGTGTGCAGACGGAAGGGGGGAACTCCCACGCCCAACAACATCTCAATGGATACTTTTGCGTACAATAATGAATGCGATTCCGGAAAATTACTTTTGGGTTGAGACACGTCACACAGAAAACAAATGTGCATGGAGGAGGGGGGGGGGTGATAGACGAACGACGAACTATTTTCTCGATTGTATTTTGCTACTGTTTCCATAGTACTCTGATTCTGATTGCCTGTTTAATATTTCATCCGCTGCCGAGCTTTCTTCCGATCGCCAGAATGTGACGTCAAAGTATTTGAATAACAGTGTTTGAGTTCGCCCCATAGACACGAGAAAGGGATGTAACGGTGAAGCACCGCGACTGCAACCCACCCTTCTGCTTACAAGACGCTTTTTGGGGTTGGAGGTAAGGGAGTTTCTTTCCTATTTTGCGGTTTTTAGCCTTTTTTCTACAACTTAGTGTGCACTACGGCAAT
>NW_026267340.1:410652-412870 GCF_000697945.3 Frankliniella occidentalis | reverse complement strand
CGACGGGAGGTCTCGGGCGCCAATCGGACTGTCCGATCCGGACTGAAGTCGGACTGCTCCGTTTAACATCCGAATTTCAAACGTTTCAGAACATAAACGGAGCCATCCGAAACAGTCCGAAACACATTAGTCGGAGTAAAAACGGAGCAAGTCCGCTTCGGATGTCTTTCGGAGCTGTTCGTTTTCACAAGGGACTCGATATTATGGTGCTTTTTCCTAGCGCCGTCAGAGTGTAGCTACACATCAGCCTGCTGGCTAGCTGATGATACAAATTGGAGAGCAGTAGCTGTATTGTTTTGGTTCTTGGGCGTTGGCGGATTCAACCTTATGAACAAATGACAAATTGACAGTTTTTTTGAAAAATTTATTAAAAGACGAATACACATTTTTCTGTGCGAATTGGTGTTGCTACTGCTAGCTACTTGTTTAAAGCTTGTGGTTAGTCAACGATAGAACCCATTTCCAGTGGCTCGCCTTTGTGCCAGACTAGGTAGTGCGCGGGACTACAAAAGGTGCAAAACCCCAAAACAAAAGCGTAATGGCCCTGTAAATATTGCAAGCATAACGGCACAATCAATGCTGCAAAGACAATGGCCCTATAAACGACTAGTACACAATAAAATCTTTTGCACAGTACTTATACCTTACTGCGTTCTATTAACATGCTCCGCTCACGCATTCTTTACAACACGCCAAAATGAACAAATTTTTAGGCCCCCCCAAGGGGGCCTTTCTGCTCGCGTGCGAGTGCTTTTTCTTCTTTCTCCATTTTCTATTAAGGTACCGCGACTTCTGTTGAACAGATTTTAATAAAAGTTTATCGAAAATTCAATCCAAAAATTAGATTTCAATTGACTATAGCCTCATTAAAATCCTTCTGGCCAATTTTGAGAAAATTAAAGTTAAACATCGAAATTATCACGAAAATCAGCAAAATCCTGCCAAGCCAACAATGCTTCGCACTTCTATCATTCTTTCTGTCGATCCCTGCGGCTTATCTTTTCACTTAACAGAAAAACGTATGAGACAGAAATTCAAGACCGAACATTAAGCTTCCGAACGATGTGTTCAAAATTTTCGTGCGACGTTCCACACGAGAACGACAGCAAGCTGAACAATATGCGACATTTACGCTTATTCTTCGTGTCTTGTTTTTAATTTCTAGCGCAGTTAGTATTGATTTAAACAGGAAAGTGTAAGCGAGCCGATTTTGCACCGTTCTTTAAGCCACCGAATAAGCTTTTAATCGATGCCATAAGATAACCCGATCACAACTGTTTGTTTAGAAATGGGCGTGGCTACGACATTCCTGGGTAGAAAGGATGCGTGGCTTCTAACAATGGTACCAACCTTTGCAAAGGAACTCGCTTCATGTTTTTGGATAAATTGAGTGATGTACTCTCCTCACTTTTATGTTCATCCCACCTCTAATAACCCCTTCTTAGCCATTTCGCGTGCTCTTCAGAGGTGGTTAAATGACATGTGTTTGAATAATTGTAACTATGAGTAAAAGTTGCCATTGCCGGGGAATGCCCACTAAGTAGTTTCTATAAGGCGCTTGCCTCGCTATTGGTTTTGTTATTGTGGTGACTTCAGAACGAAGAGCCACAACACTAACCGTCAAGTTTTGACGATTGTTCGTTAAAACTTCAGGGGCCGATTAACGCGTTAGCGTTCGAATTTTTTTATACTGGCCCATATCATTAAAAATGCGTGAGCGGAGCATGTTTACATAACTCTGTAAGCTATGAATGAAAATGTTTAATAAGGTTTTCGAATGACGTATGAGCCTCCCTTAGCGGCCCTGACTACTTCAGTGCGCTGGGCGCGCGGGCAACACCTTTATCTTGTGGGCGCGCCAGGCCCACAGCGCCTCGAGGGCAAAGACGCCCACGGCCGCCGCATGGCCCACCCCCAGCACGAGAAAGGCCGACCCCAGCTGGAACAGCGTCAGCGGCCGTGGGCCCTGCAGCAACACCAGCCTCCTGGCGTAGTGGGCTTCCTCCCGGGAATGCTCCAAGCGGCACCAGTGCGCCCCCAGCCCCGCCGCCTCGACACGCGCCAGCGCCGTGACCATGGGCCGCTCCAGCGGCGACCCCCTCGTCGCCATCCCGATCACCTTGACGATGGGATAGCTCAGCTGGATGAGGTGCAGCTTCTTGGGCGGCAAGGTGTGGCGCCTCACGGCTCGGAGGGCGTAGTGGTCCAGGTAGGTGAT
>NW_026267340.1:401798-409992 GCF_000697945.3 Frankliniella occidentalis | reverse complement strand
GTAACGTCGTCGTCGACCCTTTTCTTGGCAGTATGAACACGGTGGGGGCCTGGCTCGGGCGCCAGGCCGTGCAAAACTCCTGGAAGACCGTGGCCCCCCGGCGCCAGCGTTTCGCGACGGGTGACCACAAGTCCGTTTTGATGATGGTCATCTGCTTGTGGTCGCAAGCGTCCTCTGTCGCGCAGGTCAGGTTGTAGAGGTCGGTGCTGCCGTCGGGGGCCGTGAGCGCCAGGGCGTACTGCGTTCCCCCCACCCACAGGCCCGTCTGCGACACTTGCCTGAGCACCTCGGCCCGGGGGCTGGCCACATTCGCCCAGAAGATGGTTCTGACCAGCTGCGTGGGGTCGCGCGTCCTCATGGCGGACAGCAGTGTCTCCAAGTCCTCCGTGTGGAACAGGTGCGCGCGGTGCGTGCCCTCGAGGACGAGTTCCAGCCGCGGCCATGTGCGGTGACGGTGACGGATGCTCAGCGCGAAGGGGTTCGTGTCCAGCACCCTGGGGATGTCGGCGGACAGCTCCCGGAGGAAGGCGCCGGTCCAACGCGCCTCGCCTATCACGACGAGCGTGGCCTTCTGGGGCGCCATGAAGGGCGTGAGCAGGGCTGCGGCGCTCCTGGCCGCGGGGGCCGCGGCCGAGTCCACGACGGGCAGGCCGGCCCGCACCCCGGGCGCCATGCAGCAGAGGAGGAGGCACAGGGCGAGGGCGGCCTCCATGGCGGCGGGTCCTGGGTTGCACTGGCGCGACGCTCCTCCGAGCCGCCCAAAGTCGTTGTGGCAATAATTGCGAGCCTCTCAATGCTACCGCCAGCACGGCCACCGCGGGCTGTCTTAAAAGGGAGAAAGGCGTAAGTACCGAGAAAGTACGGCCTCCGGGGCGGGCGCATGCCAGCACCACTGAGACAAAGCAGAAGGGCAGGCTAAACACAAGCGCGTGACACATGTCATGTCACGGTGTGTTTTATGGACTCTTCCTGGGAGGGCGGTGGTGGTGCCAAACGTCCGGGTACAGGGTCCCAGGAACCACTATCGCCATCTATCGATATGCTGTTCCTCGGCCTCGAACTTCAAAACGCAACAATGGATGCAAGCATGTGGGAACAAAAATAACGAGGAGTGTCTGACTCATCTAAAGCGTGTACTCAGTACTATATAGGTATTATAGAAGTGTTATAAAATATTTCAGGTATTTTGTAAGGAAAACATGATTTTGTGATGTGCGGGTTGCCAACCGATACTGTTAGAGGTTCAAAATTGTCACACGACCAAGCGGAAGTCAATACTTACCACACAGAACAACAATGGCAAGGTTTACGTTGAAAAACGCTCGCTAAAACCACCAAAGCCCTCGAAAACTAATACACGGGTCAAAATGACCCCTTCGGTAGAGCGAGGTATATGTTATAATATCTACTTAAGTTTTTGACGCACATACCTGATTTTTCGTGTCAAAGCGTACTTTGGTGACCCATGAAAAGTCAAAAAGTAGCGGGTCGGTAGAAAAAAATAATTGATAGTTCATTTGGCAATTCAAAATTTTGACTCCTCCGGTAGTTCTAGTGTTAAGTTGAATGGCAATTTGAAAAACACTACAAAATGCTTTTCTCTAACAATTGGTTTTCTGGTTTTAGTTCTTGTCACAACTGGTGAAGGTTCACCCCAACTAATTATACTTGAACCTCAGTTTATCTACTTCCACGAGGAACATTTTATTAGACTACAGCTTGGAACAAGTGATTTCCTTTTTTATATGGAATACTTGTCTTCTGATAAAAGTTTATTGTACTTAAGATATGTATGTATTTTGATCTTCTGCTATTTAACATTTTGAATTCATTTTGGGTGTCCCAGAGAGACTATTGAAATATTTTTTAAAACATTTTTTGTCTGTTTTTAGATGCCAGTGAAATTATTGTTGATCGTCCACCTATTATGGCTGGCTTATGTGTGGAATGTTCAGCAAACTATAAACCAGTAACATTTATTTTAATGTAAGTCGATTGTTCTTTATCATTGAATTTTTATGAGAGAATCTATCTTTTTAGGCTGCTTATAAAATTTGTATTTTCTTCTACAGCTTCTTTGTCCTATAATTTACTATTTTGGGCTGGTGGCATATAATCTGACTGGCATAATTGTTTTGACTTATTTTGCAGTTGCAATGCAAGTCATCAACTTAATTTCACAGAATCTCTACTGAAGTTCATGAGTATACATGCGAATTAGATCAATGTTTTACAGTATAGATAGAGCTTGGGGGAAAAAAGAAAGCCGATTGCAGTGGTAACTATCTAATAGTTTTATTCAATATTGCCTCTTCCTTTTATTTTGACTATGCTTGTTTGTGATCCATTTCTGCACGTTAGCTTTCTTCTGATACTCTGCCTGCAAGTCTTCTATCTTCTCTTTAAGGCCCTCTATTTTGCAACTCTGGCAGTGATCTTCCTAACTTCCTTCCACGAGTTTTGCCTTGGCTGCTTTTACCAGCTTTGTTCTGTCTAGTACCTTACTGAGAGCTTCTCTATACACATCGCAATGCCACTCCAAATGTTTCATATAGAAGATGGTCTTCTTCATGTTCATGGTATGAATCGAATTCTCCTGTCCAAACAAAGATAAGTATTTTGTAGTATCTACTTGTTGCTTTCATAGAATAGTTTCAAAAAATAGTGGTAAAAAGTAGTATTTGGAAAAGAACAACAGAACTATCCCCAACTGGAATGGTTTGCCTTGAAATCAATAGATCTTTTTGTATTGTGAAGACTACTTTTAAAACAACAATAGATTGAATGTTCAATTGAATGTTTCAAACATTGACTGTTGTTTTAGAGGTAGTCTTCACATGGCAAAAAGATCTGTTGATATCCAGGCAAACCTTTCAAGTTGGGCGGAGTTGTTGTTCTTTTCTACTATCTTATACCATTATTACAGCTAGACAGCATTGAAATGCAAACGCAGTTCAAATTTTACTTTCGAAAGCTATGTTGCAAATCGAGAAGGATTGAATATCATAAAGAGTAATTTTTGAAAATTTACCTGGTCGCTATCTGCATCTGACACATAATCTTCGCTGCCCGAAGGAAGACGGTTTTCAGATCTATTTCCTTCCATTTTAAACATAGAAGAAGCTAGTACAAGATAGAATTTTTCGAACCAGAATTGGTTATGGTTGGCTAGTAGCTCTGCCAACTTTCAGTTCAGGCAACAGTGGCACAAAAATATAAGGGAACAATAGTAAATCAGCTATTTTAATATTCTTCTTTCATTTGAAAAATGTACCTTAAGTATGTGAAACCATATCTCAACCAGTTTTCAATTCTTAATTTGTGTTTTTCCTTCCAGTTGTGTGACCTCTGATTGCGTGCAAGTTGGCACACCTGCGCGGCCGTTACGCACGCAACGCGGGACGCCGGGACGCGAAGGTGCTCTAGGGACAGGTCACCTGTACTGCTTTGTGGAGGTTATCAATAGCCATTAACAAATTGTTGTAGTTGCCACTTTGCTATGGAATTGTACCAAACAGCCTCTCCCGGCACATGAACATGTCAGTAATGAGATTACAAGTCTTATTTCAGTTGAAGGAGTGCAAATTTTAAAGTGATTCCTACCACTTGTTCAACGCGTTTGGTCAGTTTCTCAGGTTTCAATCAGAGTTTTGAGCTTGGCCATTCAGCATCAACCGTACTCTTGCGCAACCATCATCTACAAGTAAGCAATTAATATCTTGTACATTTAAAATTAATTTTTCTCTTGCATAAGTGGTTGTTTATATTGTTTTTTGCAGTTATCCCCTGTGCCAGTTCATCTCTCAATCACCAGCTAGTTCGTCAGTTTTGAGCAATTTCCAAGGGATCTGCGTCTTGAGTTGAACAACTGAATAACTGCACCCCACACTCACATGGATTCTGAAGAGGTTTGAAACTTTTTTTTCTCCCCCCCATTTTCTTCATGTTAAAATCTATCTTCAAAGACTTTTACAAATAATCTACTTCTTTAGATTATTTGCAATGATTTCGTGCAAAGTTTGTAAAGAGGATATCGCATCACTTTCTGGGCATGTCGAGCACTTTAAACTAAAGCTTCAAGTTGGGTTACGTTCACAGTTCACTTGTGGATTTGCAAATTGTTCTGTCAAGTTAGTTAACTTCGTGCTGTATGAAAAGCATGTACTGTTCCATGCAGCTAGTCCTTCCTCACCCGTAACTTCTGAAAAATCTGATAATATCCCTTAAAAGTGTGCACAACCTGGATGCAACTTCAAGGGCAAATCAAAAGGGGCAGTTCGAGTTCACCGGTTTTGGAACCATGCAGGTTCTAATAACGCACAATCCTCAAATACTGACAGTCCAACTCTTGAAGAAAATGGAGAGTCTTTGGGATCTGATAATTATGCAGAGGGTGGAGATAGTGTCACGGTGCATCTTGATAATGATATTCCCATAGTCAATATTGATCAATCAAGAGCTCCTGCTTGCAATGTAATAAGTGATCAAGAATCTAATTACAATTTGTATTGCAAAAAATTTGTTCATATGGGATTAACTGCTTCTTAAAAGCTACATGTATCTGATTCAACTTTGGGCTTTAAACTAGATTCATACACAACCCTGATAAATGAAGCAACTGCTTTAACTGCCAGTGAGCTCCTCGGTAAGCTGGAATCCAGTGGCGTTGATATGGATGTTGCAAAGCCCATTGTTGAACAGACTTTGTCTGATAGTATAATGAACCGTCTACATTCCCCCACTGATGGGCCCATGAGGTCATACTATATGCGCCGACAGCAATACACCAGTAGGAAGATTTTTAATTCTGTATCGCCTGTTCAGAAGAGTTTGGGTCTTAATCAAGACAACATTCAATGCAAGTACCACTATGTCCCTGTTAAAGAGTCAATTAAATGGATGATGAATGATGATTCGGTTTACGAACAATACCTTGCAAGTAGGCAAAGAAGACCCGTGCTGCAGTCAGATTATCTGACTGACATCCACGATGGAACTTCTCTTATGACTCACTCGCTCTTCATGACTGACCCTTCTGCTCTGCAAATCATATTGTATTATGATGATGTTAGTCTGACAAAAGCTCCTGGCACAGCTAGCACTAGTTTTAAGATCTGTCACTTTGCTTTCACTCTTGAAAACTTAACACGTTCAGTGCGGCGTGACCCACACCGTTAGATACGTTCATTTTCGCAAAAGTATTTAAATGTCGAGGGGGCGGGGTCCTATCTCGTTCTCTGTCCAAAAATAAGCACAAAAATATTTTTTTCAGATTTTTTGGACACAAGTAAAAGGTCGCGCCGGCCCGTCAAAGTTAACATGCAAGTCTTATGGGATAAATGGCTAAAAAGTGTTTTTCGCTTTTTTCTCTTTCAGTTTCAATTTTTATTGAATTCTGTTTGGAGAAATGGAATCTACGCGTAAAAACACGCTCGGTGACGTGCCGCTCGGAGTTGTTGCACTCAAAATAAAAATGTTTTGTTTTTTTTCTAAAATACAGGAAAATTTAGCCTTTTTTGACTCTTTCGGCGTAGCACAGCACGAAAAGTATTGGGACGAATATGCCGTACCGTATGTCACCGGACGTGTTTTTACGCGCAGATTCCATCGCAGAATCATGTGCTCCTCTTATCATTTTTCTTCCATTGGTTTTGGGCAAAAGAATAACAGATAAAACTAACCCTTCGTGGGCCATGCTTTTAAGGGGGGCAATATGAGTTACAGCAGTCAAAAATGACCTAAATTTGGACTATGTTTGATGCTCTTGCGCTCCATTTTGGTCAGCAGGGTGGCCCCGAGAGGCATGTCCTACCTTTCAGTAATCCTTTGAAATTAATTTGATCCTGGGGGTGACCACTTACTCCCCTTCTACTGTCCATGGGGTCAGCTTGGCTGTAGCATGTCAAAAAAATGGTCCAAAATACATTCCCTAACATTGCGCACATATTTTTCTACAAATTTGCTCTGATCCATTTCTTTACCTAATTTTCTTAGTTGACATTGATGTGGGCATGTCCTGAACTAGAAGATCTCTTGTCTGACAATTCTTCAAATTTTTAAAATAAAACAATTATGATTAAATGTTATTATTTTGTTTGCGGTGTAGAAGTGCTTCTTAAAAAAAATTCAAAATGCTTCAAATGGTTTGGTTCTAGTTCAGGACATGCCAACATCAATATTAACTAAGAAAATTAGAAAGAAGAATGGATCAGAGCAAATTTGTAGAAAAATATGTGCGCAATGTTAGGGAATGTATTTTGGACCATTTTTTTGACATGGTACAACCAAGCTGACCCCATGGGCAGTAGAAGGGGCGTAAGTGGTCACCCCCAGGATCAAATTACTTTCAAAGGATTACTGAAAGGTAGGACATGCCTCCCGGGGCCACCCTGCTGACCAAAATGGAGCGCAAGAGCATTAAACATAGTCCAAATTTAGGTCATTTTTGACTGCTGTAACTCATATTGCCCCCCTTAAGTCTTTGTGAAATCTACTCGCTTGTATCATCGCCTGTCATCTCAAGAACATTCCTTGATTATATTGACAACTGTATTTTAAAGTATCTGCATGCTCGATGCACAACTTTTCCTACATTGAAAATTCGGCCTAAACATCACTTTATGGAGCACACCAAGCTGCTCATTTTGAAGTTTGGACCTCCAGCTCGAACGTCAACTCTGAAGTTTGAGTCAAAGCACAAATACTTTCGCTGTGAATTTGCAACCAAGAAGAATACAATTAACTCTACATTGTCCATGGCTACAAGGCCATTTTGCACTTGATTGACGCATAAAAACTTGATGCAAGAATAAGAATAGATTTTTCTAGGTGTGAATATGAAGCGTCACTTAAACTCGCACTTTCAGAATTTCTAAACCTTTTTTCCAATTTGTCGTTTGGCAGAACATTTCACGACTGTGTTTTATCTGCCACACTCACTCTGTTTACGACTCCGCACTTACAACGTGACACCAACTTATGACGCGTGCACTCAACGCCAGCCGTTCGCAATAAGAAGGTTCGCAGCCGTTCGCAGCTCTACGTCAAGCAAACAGCTGCGATGGCCCGTGAGATTGGCTTGGTGGCGCTGACTCTCGTCACATTTTTCGCTGCTGAGGGCGCGGCGAAAGTATGGGAGCGGTGTACTTTAGCAAGTGAACTTTTAAACAAGTGAGTGGCGAAAATCAACTCGCTTTTGGGTTAAGATCACTGATTATGTTGCGGGGACGTCCCGTAAAGGGCACACACCTGTAACATCATCAAAATATACTCATTTCTTTTCATGTCTTACTTTTTACTTTATTCTCTTGTCAAATGCCGTAAAGATAGTGAAATAATTCAAAAAGATGCGTCCTGGCGAGCCGAAAATGTAACGTGGTGGTGTGCCTGCTTGTTCAGGTGGTCTTCCGACAGGTTTTAACAAATTTTTATCGTCAAAATATTTAACGATAGCTCGTGCAGAATGACGTGAAAGACAAGGAGACAGCGTGCAACTGTGCTACCCAGGTGAAAATCCCGGCCAGTTTCCCGGCCGGAAGGTGGCACTCCGGCGGGAAATGTAAACGATTTTCAAACGAATTCCCTCTTTCCGGCCGTAATTTGGCAGTCCGGCCGTCTTTTCTTTTGTGCAAGTATCCAATCTTGAGGGCTCCAGGTCCCCCCTCCCCCGAAAAGTCAAACGTTGTTCGATATATATAGTTACTCAGGGGTCAAATAAGTATATAGGTGACGTATAGGACAAAACGCAGCCGACAGACCGAGCAGGCACGGCCCCTGCCCTGCCGAACGGAGTCGGCAGCGGAGCAAAGTGAAGCTGACAGCTTCGTTTGGCCAAAAAGCGGGCCTGCTTCCTTGTTGTTTTAAGGGGGCTTCTATCTCCCAAAATGCATTTTTGGTACATTTGTCAATAACATTAGTTTCTGAGCCACTGTAGGTTAAGGGATGGAACCTGGGGGTATGTTTCTCAACACAATGTATAGCTTAACAGATTAACAATATCAGAATGCCATGAACTTTACTTTAAAGAGGTCCCAAGGGTGTACTTCTATTTTTATAGGATATCTTCTTTTTAAGTTTACGCGCAGGATTTATTCGGAGAAAGTAGTGATAAAAAACTGGTCAATAGCTTGTTTGTTTCAGTTCATCAAGGACTAGAAATCGTCATACTATATGCGCCGACAGCAATACACCAGTA
>NW_026267340.1:399404-401748 GCF_000697945.3 Frankliniella occidentalis | reverse complement strand
TTTGACCCGGATCTGCCACGTTAATAATCAAAATCCTCAGAAAATGGGATCAGGGCACCCCTATTTACCTACACTGCAAAATTCTTGCAAAGAATTTTGAGGCATTGTAGGGAAGTTTGCATTGCAAACTATTTTCTTTCCATTCCAAACTATTTTCCTCGTAAGTAAGAAATTGTCTGCAGGGCTACGAACTGATTCTTCGCAGCGTTACGAACGATTTTCTTCGTAAGGTGCGAAGAATTAGTTCGCAATGCGAAGGATTTAGTTTGCAATGCAAAGCATTTTACAACTCTTGAAAATTCTTTGCAATGCAAAGAATTGTTCATCGCAAGCTTTTTACAGTGTAGTGATGTCGTACGTGCGGTGCACCCAATATCAATTATGTTTTCGGTCCGCTTATTTTGGATTCCAGCCCACTTTGAGCTGGAGGCCGAAAAGTGTTACTTTTCACCCGAAGACATAATTTTGCGGCCGTTCCGACGGCTGGAAGGGCTGCCGGTGTGACCAAACGAACTTGGCAGCTTGTCTTAAGATACCCTGAAGTACTTGTTTCATGGACCACGTTTTTGATCCCAGATTGTCGACCCACCTTAGAGCAGATTTACACCATGAATAATTGAGTGATTTGTTGCTACACTCCCATTTAGGTACCAGCTGCCACGGACTCAGCTTAACTCTTGGATGTGTATTGCCTGGCGTGAATCGCGGTACGACTCTCTGCATATAAACACGGTAAACACCGATGGCTCCAAAGACTACGGACTGTTCCAGATAAACAATCGCTGGTGGTGTACTAACAGTGTAAGTCAAACCATCCTTCCGCTTCCTTAAAAAAAAGAAAAAAAAAGCGACACAATTTCTTGTAAGAAACACCATTTCTAAATCAAAACCAGGAAGACTATTTTCGTTGCATGCACTTGCTTCAAGTCAATGTACTCCATTTGAAGTCCTTGCATTTCGAAGTGGTCATTTTCTCAAGACTAAGGACTAAGAAACGGATTATAGTTTGTTGCAATGCTTGATCATATGGTCTTCACTCGGCTAACATGTTTACCACCATACCCAGTGCTTCCCTCTGAAAAAACAAAAGGACTCAAAGTATTTTAATGGATTTACAAAGGCAGTAAAAATTACCACCCATTCAGTGGCATTTTAAGGTGATACATACCCATTGAACGTTAAAGTTTTACATGTTTTAACTTATGTTCAAAAATATGTAAAAATGACTAAATTTGGCCCAAGAGAGGTTCCCCTTAATTACTTTAACTTTCTGATAATTGGCTGAGCGATTAGCGAAGCCCATAACTCCACTGACCGGAAAAGTTTCATTCTGTTTGTCTGTTTGTGTGTTTGTTTGTTTGTCTGTATGCACGATAACTCGAGAATAAATTGAGATAGCGATCTGGGAATTTCAGGGTCGTTTTGTATCATAAAAAGACAGATCGAGTTCGAAGATGAGCTTTCTAGCTCAAAAATTGACTTTGTAAAAAATCAAAAACCACAAGTTGCAAAATATTACTTGTTTTCAAATATTTTTTTGGGGCTCCTTAAGAGTAACTCGTGAAAGTAGAACCCCATGGGCAAAAATTTCGTCTGTTTTGCTCTATCTTGTACCGTTCGGGTGCTAGGGGGCATTTCTTGACAAAAATGAGGTGAAAATGACCAAATAGTCTGTTAAATCGTAAAAAAAAAAAATACTTAACATCCACAAATTGTATATGCACTTCTGTTAACTCGTCTCGGGTGTCAGCGCCGCAGGCCTAGCTATATGTGCGCCAGGCGCGTCGCAGCGTAACAGTGTTTCGTGAGATATCGCGAAGCCTGTTACGCGAGATGTGGTCTGGCGTACATATTGCTAGTTAAAAAGTCGAATTTTCTCAGATTGTTATGTAAAAATCAACGTTTTAGTGATGGTAGATAATCTAGGGACCCTTGAGCCCAAAAGAGGGTGTGGTTCGACTCGTAACGTGTGGTCTAAGTATTATTCCCTGTACAATTCTGTGACATGAAGCCTTTTTTACGATCTAGTAGACCATTTTGTCTTTTTCACGTTGTTTTCGCCAAGAAATGTGCCATAGCATCGGAACGGTACAAGATAGAGCAAATCGGACGAAATTTTCGATCAGAGGGGTATACTTTCACGAGTTACCCATTATGAGACCATAAAAAAAATATTTGGAAAAAAATAATTGGCTGAGCGATTAGCGAAGCCTATTACTCCAGTGATGATCAAAAAGTTTCGCGTCTGTCTGTCTGTGTGTTTGTCTGTGCGCACGATAACTCGAGAACGAATTGAGCTAGCGACCTGGGATTTTCAGGGTCGTTTTGTGTCATAACAAGCAGG
>NW_026267340.1:398659-399354 GCF_000697945.3 Frankliniella occidentalis | reverse complement strand
ACGTTGATTTTTACAGAACAAGCACACTTTTTATGAAAACCGTTACCGTACAGCAGAAGTTTTATGTCCCTAATTTTAGAGTAATAAGACCCCGACAAATGGTTCGAGTATGTCAAATTTTGGGCCCGAAAGGCCCTGTTCCCCTTTACTCTCTCCTTAACTCGTCTCGGGTGTCAGCGCAGCAGGCCTAGCTATATGTGCGCCAGGCGCGTCGAAGCGTAACAGTGTTTCGTGAGATATCGCGAAGCCTGCTACGCGAGACGTGATCTGGCGTACATATAGCTAGTTTATAAAACATCAGATAGACCCATAGAGTCATTGAAACTTCTTTAGATATGAAGCGTTAATGCATATGGGACATTGCCACTTTCACGTCTTGCGCGCAAGATGACGCCGTCCTTACAACAAGATCCTCTGCAGCGTCCGGCCTTTCTACAGAGTGTCGAATACGCAATGTTCTATCTGAAAAACGGGGTTGGGTGCATCCCTCCATTTTAGTGTGGTTTGCAAGTAACTGAAAGACATACAGGCCAATCTGCGCACACGGAAGGAATCGTAAAGGTCCAATGTTCAATTGACAGCAAAAAGTGAAGTACAACGAGCGGATACAAAGTAATAAGCATTCCTTTGGAGGTATCCCGAAACTCGAGTTTTGCAGGACATTGCGTATAGGATCTTGTTGTTAGGACGCGTCG
>NW_026267340.1:394400-398191 GCF_000697945.3 Frankliniella occidentalis | reverse complement strand
TTTTTAACGATTTAATCGACCATTTGATCATTTTCACCTCATTTTTGTTGGATCTTGTTGTTAGGACGCGTCAAACTTTTTTCCGGAACTATTTGACTAAGAAACCTGGGTTAGGGAACATTTTAATGAGAAAAGATCAGGAAGTGGGATACGGGGCCCCTTATTATATTTTTAATAAAATATTAAGTTTTGAGAAAAGTTTGAATTCAAAATCTTTTTTGATTCAAAATCCAAACTGCTGTCAATAATTTTTATTTTAACAAACATAAAATAAGGGGCCCGGTATCCCACTGCCTGATCAGGTGACCCTTGAGCCTGGTGGTGCCAACAGGCGTTACAGTCACGCTCCTGCATGAGAAGATGGAAAGAAACGAGTCCATCAGGTTTGTTTTAAAATGCCCCCTCCCATTCCTGTTCTATGCGCTTGAACCAATAGACCATTCCGGTAAACCGAAAAGAAAGAAGAAGAGACGGAAGAAGCAAAGCGTTCTATGAGAAATGCCTAGGGACCGCTTGAACGTAATCCATAGTAAACTAGATATTCTGCGTCGCCTGAGAGTGAGAACCATTGTCATTAACTCCCAGACGAATTTAGACATCAGACAAGTCACGTTTAACCGTTTGACACGACCGTGGAACCGACGCACCACCGTATATTTCTCATACTCGCCTTTGCTTCTTTCGTCTGTTCTTCTTTTTTTCGCTTTACCGGAATGGTCTATTGTCCGAATTTCAGGAGCTTTTTAGAAAGAACTGTTAATAGGTACACAACAACAGTGACTTAAGATCTTTAAAAATTGAGATTTTATCCACAACTTTCTTTACCAACAGGAATCGCCTCAACCAAATCAGAATATGTGTAATGTGCACTGTGACCGCGTACTAAACGATCTTGACGAGACAGTCAAATGCATTAAGATCATGTATGCAAAATCAGGAAACTCATGGCAACCTTGGATAACATATCCGTACTGCCAAAAGGAGGACATGACTAAGTTTACAAAAGGCTGCGACCTAGAGCATACACAAGGTGGTAACCACACGGAGCATGATGTTCCCCACCGACATCCGAAAAACCGAGTCAAGACATGCCGCCACAAGAAAGGTCACGCCAAAAGGGGGCACCATGCCAAAGGTCACCATTAGAAGATCAACTATTACGATACGAAGAGTCGCCTTGCCAAAAAGCCGACGGCCGCAATACCCTTAAGTAAAGGGATTAAAAACACGTGCAATAAAAATAATAACACTCATAGCATTTTCTTTTAATCCAATTCATATAGCTGTTTCCCAGAACTTTGGCCTTTGCTGCTTTTCCCCTTTTACTGGCTGGGTAGTAACTGGGAGCTTTTTCCAGCAACATTTTCTTGCTCAGGTTCTTGTAGGACATCTTCTTGAGTGTTTTTGATTGGGCGGATAAATGTGTTCCCGCTAGCCCGATGACGATGTGAGTCGTGCGAGTCGGGCAAAGAAATTACTCAACAAAGACAGCTTCCGAGTGACCGGCTCTCACAAGGAGACTTAGGTAGGTGTAAATTCCCGATTCGGTTCAAACTCGGTATATTTGCTTCTTAGCCATGAAGATGACGAACGCCGGTCGAATTTTGTGCTTAAGTCCACCCCGAGGCGAAGGAATGGTCTGCGAGATATTTGCAGACCGCTGGTAATAGTCGGCATTCGTTAAACAAGGCGGTAATGTTTGCTAGATGGCCCGCGGATAATGCACAGACAATCCGCAGTTATATCGCAGTTTTTTCTCAAGGTGCGATCGGCTGACGTTTCCCCGATGATCTGCAGACATTGCTTAGATAATCCGCAAACGATTCGCAGTCAAACTAGTCTGCGGATTGCGTGAGAGTGAACCGCGCACAGTTTAGGAGCCATCTGCGGATTTTATATGCGTTGAAGACAATCCGCAGACCAACCACATCAGCACAACTAAAGAGAAAGTCAATTTTCTCGTCGACACAGTCGCCGCCGCCGGCCAGAACCGAACCCCGGACTCCGAGACAAGAGTCTGGGTGCTTGACCGCTTGGCCAGAGCGAGCTCGCTGAGCGGAGCGCGTGGTCACGGGGTCTGGTGATAAATAAAAGGATGATTGGAATAACAAGACAAAAAAGTTGAATGCTTGAACATGATTTATTAAAAAAAATTAAAGAGATGTACCCAAGTATACTCGATCAAGAGTACAAAATTATCCATTATGAAAATTCAAAAATAAAAATACAAAAACAGAACATTAGGAATTGTTACAGAGGTCAGTCAGCTCACTCTTCTTCTTCTTGAGAGCAATATCATACTGCTCGACATTGGCTCTCATTGCCCTCTTATTATTTAAATATTGCTGCATGTCAACATCCTCCTGGAGACAAAAATAAATTACTATAAAGTGCATTCTTCTTTCAATTAAATAGCACAGTAGGGTGTTTTATTTTTACTCACAATTACCTGCACGCTGTTTTGTTGTGGGGGTGGGAGGTGGAGAACAGGGAGGGCCACTTCACCTATTGGACTAAATAGTACAGCCTCTTGATATGACGGTCCTGAGCAAGAGACAGTGGGCTTTCTGGCAGGAGGGGCGATCGGCCTTTTCCGACTGGTACGCCGGATGAAAACATGTATGTAAGAATAGGCGCGGCCGGACTTCGCAGTTAAAGAGCGGGAGTGCTTCCCGACCCTCCAATGAAACCGAAACCGAAACTCTCCTAAATCGTGGCCCGACTACTCCCTATTACCTCTACTAGGTAGAATCGATTCTAATCCGCAGCTTCGCCGACAAGATTTTGATGTATCGATTTCTTTTGAACAAAAAACACAAAACAAAACAAGCCGTTCTAAATGAAAATGTCATTTGTTTTTCGGTTTGTTTGCTGATATGTCTGAATTTCTGTTTAGTATAAAACTATTATATTAAAATATAAAAATTCAATGAAAGCACGGTAAGTTTTAGAAATAAGCATTCGTTCAATTGTGCCTAATCAATTTTTTATTTCAAAGTTAGGACTATAGACCATTTCACCCGAGAGCTTTTCGACCTCTCGAAGAACAAAGTCGGGGTAAGGTGTCACACAAAATAGAGGTTTGTTGTCAATATAACTGACAATTTACTCTTTTCCCATGGGATAAGTCTCACCACAGATGGATGATCGTTCCATAAAGAACCCTCCTATGGGAAGCATTTTTCCTTGCAGCCCTTTTTTTCAAGGTTAGCAGTTTTCCTTGGTGTGCTCTCGTGGAAAGAGTTTTTCCACGGTAGAACGCTCATCGATGCGCCCTAACGTACGAGTCCGATCTGCTTTGCTGCCAAACCAAAAGAGTCCGATCTGCTTTCGGCGCTCGTCGACCGCTCCGCGTAAAATCTGTGTCATCTCGAAGATCGAGACGAAGAGGGTATATGTTTTAGGGTGTACCCATTCGTAAAGAACCGGGTAACCGCGTTGACTTTTTATTTAGCGTACATTCAAAATATCCGTGGAGTTATAGTCCTCCAAAGATGCCTGACTTTCCATCGCCGAAAAGCAGATCGAACTCAGTCTCACAGGATCTGCCGTGTCGGCGTCTGCTAGGCAAGCAGATGGCGACCGGCCGCCAGGTGGCGCTGCCACTGGCCAGGCGACAGCCGGGCCGGCAGTCCTTAGTTCTTGTTATACCGTAACCGAAGCACATCACCTCTGCTCTCGTTGTACCGACCCGGTGGGTAGGGCGTTTCACTTTGAAAAAAAAGTTTCGATGGAATCCGGCGCCACCCTTGAGTCGATTCTTTATCGAAAATAAGTGAATACGTGTTTTT